>NC_090181.1:30298962-30488962 GCF_024679245.1 Pseudorasbora parva | reverse complement strand
ACCGAGTTAAACATGAACTGTAGCCATTGACCTCTACGTACAGCATCCGTGGGAAGGCCAAACAAAGGTGATTTGACTCCGGGATGAAAATAACAGCGTTTCAATGGCATGGTGATAAACACACTCTACAAAAACAACGCTTCCTATTCTCAACCTGCAAAAGCAAAAGGACAAAGTCCCCGAATTTGCGTGTTCTTGTGGGCGGAGGGTTAGTCAACAAAGGTTTTAGTTGCGTCATTAAAGCAGGAAGTGCAGGGCTCTAGTCCAAACCGGCCGTTTGCTGTAGCCTTTGAAAGGGAACTTCTGTTAAATAAAATATCTCGCTTGGCATTGAACTTTGAGCTTTATAATTTTACAGGTATTATTTATGCTCTAACAGCAACATTACATACTAACTAAAGTTTGAAAGATGGAATCGCAAAGAATGGGACATTTAAAAATGGTTAAAGTTTTGGTTTGTCTTCAGCCCTAACTTAAGCCTAGATGTAAACTTTTTGAAGTCAGATATAGTATTAATGTCCAATGGTACTGATTTCCATAGCTTACAGCTCTTGACAGAAAGCTTGTCCTGCAGTATGGTATTACGCAGTTATAATTTAGTACTTCTAGTAACTCTTTTGCTGTTCTGTATTTTACTACATTTGCTAAGTGGCTCAGGTGCTAAATTGTGAATATATTTAAAAAATAATTTTAAAAACACATATCACTAAAGTTTTCGAAGCTCAGTAAATTATATTTTCCAAGGACATGGCAATGATGGCGGATTGGCTTTTTATCCATGATTTTTATTGCTTGATTATATAGTAAACCAATGTGTTTTGCTGCAGATGGAGCTGCTTGCGCCCAAACTGTCATGCAGTATGAAATATCTGTATGAAAGTGTCTGATTAACTCAAAACAGTTAAGATTGTGTTGTATAATTTTAGAGATTGTCTTTATATGTTTAGTAAATTTAAGTTGAGGATATAAAACAAATCCAAGATATTTAAATTCTGAGACAAAGTGATATTTTTCATTTTGTAAATTAATTTCAAATCTTTCATTAAGATCAAGTTTCTTCAATCAATCAATCAATCAACCAATCAATCAATCAATCAATCAATCAATCAATCAATCAATCAATCAATCAATCAATCAATCAATCAATCAATCAATCAATCAATCAATCAATCATTCAATCAATCAATCAATCAGCAAACCTTTGTTAACAAAGGAAGTATGACATTTTGAACCTGAAACCGTGTGGTTTATGAGCTGTTCTTTTAAAACATAACTCTGGTGCTGGAGACTATTATATCAATTACAGAAAGTGCACTGTAGCCAAATTAAGGATGTCTTCACAGTGTTGCCAAGGGAACTCTAAAAAAACAGGAGAAAGACTTCAAAGGGAGGAAAACATAGGGTGGGTGTCACAGCAGCAGAAAACCATGAGATTACAGAGGTCTGGACAGCCATCTTGGGTGGTTCTGACAGACACCATTCTTCCTCAGGGTCTGTAGTCTTCTCATCCCCAGAGACCAGCGAGATCTGACAGAACACTGTCTCCACACTGGGATTTATTATGACCATTATCTGCCCCTAATGTGTGTGTTTGGGCCAGCTCCATTATACTGCACCTGCAGAGACTACAGGTCCGAAGACAAACCAGCGCAGGTTATAATAGATGACATCATATTACAACAGCTCTGCAGAGAGCTGTACTGTCCCAGATCCATCAGGGGCTTGATTTCCCTTTAATCCTTCCATTTCCCTTCCGCAGTCAGGATTATTCACCAAAACGAGCACAGAGGTTCTCTCAATGACAATCCTCTTATCCAGAAATGATGATTGGCAGCGGTGTGGGTGGTTTTGTTTTTGTGCTTGTTGGGATGAAAGGTCTGTCATTTAAATAATCAATTTGATTGGCTGATGATGTGTACAATATATTAGCTCACGCACAATTTCCGCATTATTCTCTAAAGGGTTTTGATGTCTAGCGCAACTAACGGCAAGCGAAACAGAATAAACGATATTAGTATTCCATGGACATTGGGCGCCCTGTGAAAAAGTCTGAGAGGGAGAAAAAAAAAAACGAGTCCTGATTTCCAGTTGCCCTGGTTACCAGTTGAGTCTGAGCTTTCTGATTACCACCTCAGTGCTTGCTGTGAGCCTTTCATTACAACACAGCCACTACATGAGACTCAACCAGACTTTTAATGAAGAAAAGACAGGGAATACCTATAAACCAAACTCCACTGTCGCGCCCCTTCCCACTTTGACAAAAACAAGATCTTGATGTTCTTCCGAACAGTTAGCGCCTTAAAACTGTCCAGTTTGAAACTTCACAAGCATATGCTTATTTGAGTTGTGGCAGATGGGACAAAACTGGCAGGATCATAGTGGCACTGAAGGCAACATTCCACAACCGTGTGATGGGCAACCGGAGCCTGTGTTATTCTGTGATTTATGAAAGTTATTGCCTTTGATTGATGGAAGGGTCAAACAGAGTAGATGGTGTTAAGTACTTCACAGTTGGATGTCTACATACAAGCACAAAAGGCTTGAAATGTCGAATGAAGCCAATGAAAATAGCTCTTAAAGTTTAACTCTGCAAAGAAAGCATAAAGAAAAGTCATTATCTAGGCTTCGGAACAATATAAAGGAACTTAATGGCCTGCGGCATACAAAAAAATAGCTTTTAGAAATGGTGCTAATACCGCCTTCACACATTGATTTTTTTTTTAGTCTGATAGCCTTTGAATATGTCTCTGTATCACTAGCCGTTCAGGTAATTGTATACAGCATACACACTTAGGCCTTGATTAAAAATAAAGGTTCATTGGTTCTTTACATTAGATCAAGTTTAGCGAAATACTGAAAATGTTTTGTATAATGAACTAGACACATAGATAGAGTTGAATAGGTTACAGCTTAGTCTGACATTATGAATTACTGTGTCTAGTAGCCAAGATTATTCAGACACTTAAAGGGTTAGTTCACCAAAAATGAAAATGTGATGTTTATCTGCTTACCCCCAGAACATCCAAGATTTAGGTGATTTTGTTTCTTCAGTAGAACACAAATGAATATTTTTAACTCCAACCGTTACTCGTATAAAGCATGTCAGTGGGAGAGCCACTATGAGAGTAAAAAACACAGAAATACAATACCATATTAAACCCTGTGGCCCGTGGCGACACAATGAAGTCTTAAGATGAAGTTTTAAGTCTTATTTTTTTTACCTTATATCCGACGAATCTCATCTCCCAACGCCATTACGTCCGCCAAAGAATTTCAAAACCCGGCCCAATCATAGATACACAGCTCTGGAAAAAATTAAGAGACCTCTTAATATTGATTTCTCAATGTTAAGTGGTCTCTTAATTCTGGATATAGAATGTTCTGTGTATATTCCTGCACAGATCGGTCGAATGAGGCATCTATGCACACATATCTATGATCGAGCCATCATTTTGACCTTCTTTGCCGGAAGTAATGACATTGAGAATATTGGATGAGATTCACCTGATACGAGGTAAAAAAAAAAAAAAAAAAAAGCCATAAATACTGTTGAGAAACCGATCAATTAGTCTCTTAAGACATTAATGTGTCTCCACAAGCCACAAGGTTTAATATAGATTCATTTGTGTATGTTTGTTTGTTTTTTACTCTAGTGTCTCTCATAGAAAACACCCCATTGACATGCATTGTATAAATGGCACAGTGCAAATAAAAATCTTAATTTGTGTTCTACTGATGAAACAAACACACCTACATCTTGGGTGTCCTGGGGGTAGGCAGTTAAACATCAAATTTAAATTTATGGATGAACTATCCCTTTAACATCTTGAGTGTGTAGGGGTAATCATTTCATGGGGGTCATCAGATGGGCATCCTCCTTCCTTGGCGATTCATTGATAGGCCCACTCCACCTACAAAGGGCTCAACGGCACCACCTGGAGTCCCAGGTGTACTTCCCTCTGCTTTTACACCTCTTGGTCATTTTGTAGCACATTTGGGGTCCTTCCTTTTTAGCCGCTTAGCAGCCTCTGACAGCAATCTAACAGTTTGTTGGAAGGTCTGTCCTCTGACTCCCAACCCCTTCAATAGCCTAGTTGTTGTTGGCTACAAAACCTCTGCAACCAATCTCTACTGGGATCAACTGGGTTTGCCAGCCCCAACACAAAAGTGCAAAACAATTATTTATATGATATACTAAAAAAAGGGGATTTACATTATTTCATCATGTACATGTTGTTTTTATGTTTCACTTTCCATAGACATAATGATTTTATATTCTATCCCCTTACATTAACCCTACATCTAAACATAACCATCAAAATCTTCTGCATTTTACATTTTCAAATAACATCCCTTAGTATGGTTTATAAGCTTCCTTGTGGGTACCCCAAAAAGATATTTCAGATATTTCCATATTTGTGAGGACCTTTTGTGAGGTCATATCTTGATAGCTATCAGCTTCTTGACCAGATCAATAATCAAGTGACAGTGATAGTAATATTTGATTGTGTTCAGTACTTGCTCTGCAGTTTTGCAGTTTATAATTATTATCGTTTCGTTTTCTGAGGTAACAGAGTGAAACGTTACTTCACTGTGTATCAGATATTGCCAATAAATGTGAATTGCAATTTTTTTTTTTTTTGTCATTATAAATTAATGTATTGTTGTGCAGAAAAAAATATGTACAATCTTACCTTGGGTCGTTAGTGACCCTAAACATTTTTTTTACAAAATAAAAATAAAAAAATAGTGGAGAAACATTTAATTATTATTTGATTTTATTTTTGTATTGTTTATAATGGACTGATTGATGAATACTAGGTTGATGTCTATCTTTAAAAAATAAATGAGGAGCAGAGTAGTGAATAAAGTCCTGGGTTGCTAAAGACCCGAGATATGCATTTAAGGGTTAAGTCATATCCAAAGCATGCTGGGAGCATAGTTTCAGTTATGTCAACATTAAACATAATTTTAAGTACTTGATTGGTTTACAAACTTATCTTATCTTATCTTATCTTATCTTATCTTATCTTATCTTATCTTATCTTATCTTATCTTATCTTATCTTATCTTATCTTAAGCTTGTCTTTATTTTCATGGGCTCTCACCTTTAATTACACGTTTAATTACATTTAATTACACGTGTCTGTCAGAGGGATTCAGTCAGTTATTTATTTAACTTTCTTGAATTATTTCTTTCATTTCCTTTCAGAAAAAAACATCAACAATTAATCTATGCACATACAGAACTGAAGGAAATTGCTACAGTCTTTATTATTATTATTGCAGTTTCCAAGTAGACATTCCCATAAGAGAAGAAAAAAGTGAAGCAGATGTGTCGCTCTCCTTCATTAAGCATCTACTGATCCCTTTAAGTGGTTTGGAAAAAAGAAGAAGTCTAGACTCTCAGTAAAATAAGAGACATTCATTTATAGGAGGATCAAGGGAATTATTATTTTGACCGGTTCACAACTCCTTAATAGATCTTGCCATTAGCAGCACAGTCTAATTTGTTTCACAAAATTAATTGCTCTTTATGCCAAGTCCCATGTGTAGGCAACACTGTTTTTTTTTTTTTTTTTTTGTGGAATGCAGGTAGTTAAGAGTGTTTATCAGATAGACTCATTTTATTAGTATTTAAAAAAGTGACAATTATGATTGGGTTTTCCAATAGGTGTTTAGTCTTGGCCTGGAATCTCTTGCTCAAGGTTAGTAGGTAGAGTGACGATTCCTTATGAGAGTGTGTCACTGAATCACCAAATATGGAAATGTTCTACAAAATGAGCATAATTTAATCTAGTGTATCATGTTTATTCTGATCAAAGGCATTGTAACCTGAAAAGAAAAAGGTTGTAAAATATTTACAACTTTGATAATTACAGCTCTAAAATAAGTGTAATATAGTTGACTATTAACATTCCAAAAGTTCAAGAATCTTTGCAGTTTTTTCTCTCCTTTTTGCATCTACATAATACATCTCTCTCAAGGTGACCCTGATTATACTAGCATGAGGTTTCTAAGCTACATTGAACACCATTATTATAAACCAGATCACATCAGAGGTCTAGTGTGTCAGAAGAATCTGATTAACCCCATGTTTCCGTATGCAATATAAATAATGCAGCAGGCCTAGATTTAAGATGATGCTAAACCTTAGTAACCATTGGTAACAGTTCTACCAAATGTCAGTTACTTCAGGCATTCATATTACAATAATACTGCAATGTAGTATTCGTCACCATAAAAAAAAAAAAAAATTCATTTAATTCATAATCAATGAAAAAGGGTGGATTAATTTAAGATCATTAAAATGTTCCATTATAAATAGGGGGTTGGGGGGTAAAGTATGATATGCCCCTCTTAAAGAATTATACACGTAAGCTGAGAATTCTGAATTCTACAACTCAACACATTTAGATACAATAGATTTGAGATGAGCTCCCAAACCTCTGATGTGTTTTGTTCTATTTGCTAATTACCACAGACAATTTCAAATGAAGCTGTACAGCAGGTGTTTCTGGCAATCTAAGAAAGTCTTGTTTTCTCGGTAAGAACACGAGTGCTGGAATCGTGAACACTAAATTCTCATCTGGTTCTCTAATAGTGTGTGAGAAATCCTGCAGGGCTGCTTGCAGCAGCAGAATGAAGTGAAGCTTATAACAAGAATAAGAATGTACTGTATTTGACAGAAAAAGGGGCCATAGTCATAGATGTGGCATAGTCATGGCATGGAGGTGTGGTGTGTGAGGGGGACCCGTAGTATTCTACCTCCTCAGTCAAGGGGTTTCAGAGTTATACTAGCAACAGATACAAATATATTCATGGGCCACTTATTTTTTACTAGGGTGTTACGCCATCACCCCCTTTCATTACTTAAGACTCTTCAGTGTTCTGCTGGCCCCAACATGGGGAAATGTTTTGTGTTCTTCTCTCTCTCACCAATATATAATCTGGGTTACTGACACTTTGTTCCCTGATGGAGGAAAGAGATGTTGTTGCCAATGTACCGACACTAGGGTAACACTTGGGAGCCCCAAATACCTTTGATGCTTAGGCTACATTCAGACTGCAGACAAATGAGAGCCATTTGGCCACATATGAAAGTGGTACTAATTCTGATACAGGTCAGATGTTTTGCAATGCAACTGCAGTCTTAATAGTCATATCTGAATTCATGTGACTTTTACGTCAATCAGGGACACATTTTAAAAATGTTACATACCTGAAGTTATCAAGACAGTTGTGAAAGATAGTCAGTGAAGGACAGTGATGTGACAGATCATTAGTAACACAGTGACAGCTCTATATACACGCAAAACATGAGGGCTCATATTTTAAATATTTAAAATCTCTGCTCTCCTTCTCTGCATCCTCATCCTCATCTAAGTATTTTTATATTGTCTGTGCATACATTTGTTTCACAAATCACAGCATAAATAAACTAACAATCACTTAATTTAAAGTATTCGTTCACATCAAAATTAAACATTTTACTCCTGACAGTGACAGTGTACTGTGTGATGTCTTTTTTTTGTAATTTCTTTGAGTATACGGGTCAGTTCAGGACCATGATCTGTTGCACTGGAATCTGATATTGGCCACATTTAAAACAACAACCTGCCTGAAGGGCTCAGAGACAGAATTGTGGCAAGGCACAGATCTGGCCACGGTTACAAAAACATTTCTGATGCACTTAAGGTTCCTAAGAGCACAGTGGCCTCAATAATTCTTAAATGGAAGACGTATGGGATGACCATAACCCTTCCTAGAGCTGGCTGTCCGGCCAAACTGAGCTATCGTGGGAGAAGAGGTAAAGAAGAATCGAACTTTTTGGCCTTAATTCTAAGCGTTACGTGTGGAGAAAAATATCACCTGTCCAATGCAGTCCCAACATTGAAGCATGGTGGTGGCCGCATCATGCTGTGGGGGTGTTTTTCAGCTGCAGGGCCAGGACGGTTGCAATCAAGGGAAAGATGAATGCGGCCAAGTACAGGGATATCCTGGCCTAAAACCTTCTCTAGAGTGCTCAAGACCACTTCAGACTTGGCCTAAGGTTCACCTTCCAACAAGACAATGACCCTAAGCACACAGCTAAAAGTAATAGGCTTCACAACAACTACATGACTGTTCTTAAATAGCCCAGCCAGAGCTCTGAATTAAACCTAATTGAGACTCTCTGGAGAGACCTGAAAATGGCTTTCCATCAACGTTTACCATCCAAACTGTAGGTATAAAGAAGCGGCATGCATCCACTTGTTCAGGTTTGTGCTGAGAAGCTGAGAGCATTTCCCAGCCATTTCAGTGGGTAGTTCATCAATGTGAGGGATGAGGCATGGAGGACACAATGTCTTGTTCCCTCCATCAGGGAACAGCGGTTTTGTCAGTAACCAAGATGTTTCTTATCTGTCAGTCACTTCGATGTTGTGTTGGTGTAGGGGCGACTGTGGCTCAGTGTTTCATGTAGGTTGTCCACCAATCGGAAGGTTGGTGGTTTGATCCCCGGTTCCACTTGACCAAGTGTCGAGGTGTCCTAACCCCAACTGCGCCTTACATGGCAGACATCGCCGTTGGTGTATGAATGGGTGAATGTGAGGCAAGATGTAAAGCGCCATAGGGTCTGTTAAAAGCGCTATATAAATGCAGTCCATTTGCCATTTGGTGTACAGATACAGGGACTGAACTGAGCAAGCAAGGGTGACAAGAGCTGTCACAACAATGTAACCTACCAAGTTCCCCTTTCATACCACTGAAAGGACACAACTTACAATGACAATAGGTCTCTTTAGCCGGACTTCCTTGACCTTTTCTGTTCTAGTTTTTTTCTTCTTTTTTAACTCTGCAGCTGTTAGAGCTGTAGACCAGAGCACTGAGGAAGGACTCATTCTCCCAAATGAACAATATAGGATTGTTCACAGGTTCTATAATGGCCCTACATGAATTGCCCAGATGGATTTCATATAGGATTGCACTTGCCACTAGGTGTAATGCAAATGGACAACATTGACAAGACCCATCTCAGTCCCACCGTTATGGAGCACCTAGCCCAAGTACATGGGTTGACCTTAAAGGACATGCATCACGAGAACTGGTCCTGGGCCTGGGCCACCAATTTTGACTGCCACAGGGTGCTGAAAAGCAAGATACATCTAGGGTTTGCTGGTCTGGGGAACTCCCATAGACTAAAAAGTACACTTTATCACAGCGTGTTGACCTGTGTGTTGTCAGGTACAACCAGGTAAGTTTCAGGCAACTGGCTGGTTGGTCGACTTTTCCCTCCAAAAAAACCTGGTTGTACCAGACAACACACGGGACAAAACTGGCTCCACCTGGAGATTGAAGAATTTCAGTAAGGTTGGCCAGCATCCATTGGCTAAAGCACAGGAGGAGGCAACACTCTTTGTGGAATGTTTGAACTCCAATTGTTTACAGACCATTCCAGTGTGCCTGATAAGCCAAGGCAATAGCACTCACAATCTAGCGGGCATACCTCTACTTGGAGACAACCTTCCCCTTCGGCTTTCCCCCAAAACATACAAAGAGCTGCTCAGATATTTTAAAGTTTTGTGTGAGGTTCCAAGTAAATGCACAGAGCACATAATGGACAGCAACTATAGGGTCTGGCAGCACTTGCAAGCTCACTACTTGGTCCCTAAAAGGGGTTGTGGGAACTTTGGGCATGTACCTGGGCCGAGGTCTCAGGATTACATGAGAGTATGCTGGACGAAACTACTGCAGATCCCCAATTATTTTGATGGAAATGAGTGTGGTCAGGAGTGCCATCTTCAATGAGAAGGTCCTAAAGCTTGACTCACTCCAGTGGCTGAACAAGAGCTCCCTGTAGGCCCAGCAATACTACAGTGAGATTATATGAGGGAATAAGACATGGCCCAGGAAGATTCAACCTCCTTGCATCTTTGAGGAAGCTGCTGATAGTCGTGCTTTCCTAAATACTTACCATCCACTGCGTTGTGATGTACTGCTATGGCAGGCACATACACTTGCAGGGTGGAAGAGGACAGCTGGTCCTCCAGTCTTTCCTGAAGAAGGAAAGCACTGACCCAGATGAGGGACTCTGTGGGTCTCAAAGGAAGCACACCAGTTAGTGAATATACTCCACTTCATGGCATAGGCCTGCCTCATAGAGGGGGCTCTAGTCTGAGTGATAGTGTCTATCACCGCTGGTGACAAGCTCAAAATCGGTCTGGTGGCAATGTGCAGAGGCAGGATGTGTTTGATAGCCTCAGACTGCTGAAGCTCCCAAGGAAAGTCTGTCTTATCTCACTCATTTGTTCACTGCCTGGCGATAGGCCAGTAAAATGTGAAGTAACACCAGCAACTTTTTGCTTCCAGAGATGAAAGAAATGAGCTTGTGTAGCGAAGACAGTCACTTAGCTCTGAAGAACAATTCTGAATGAGTGGATGCACGCAGCTCCTTTTATAACATGTGACTAGGGAATATAATGCAAATTCCACTAGCCAATTCTCATTGGCTTTTTCTTAAGTGTCAGAGGTGTTTAGGGCTCCCAAGTGTGATCCCAAGCGTCAGTACATTGACACAACGTCAAAGTGACTGATATCTCTTTGTATCATCACACATAAAGTCTGTGTTTGGCATCAGGGGAGTAAAAACACTGTCAAGTAAAAACATCAGTCAACTGATGTCATAATGTCACAGGAGTCCCCATTGGCTGTTCAAGACTCCAAAATCCAGCATGGAAATCAATGGCCAGAGACAAATGAAGGTGTTCTTCATCTACTGGCACTTTTACAGTATATCCCAGGGGTTGATTTTTATTAAAACTAACAGATTTAAACTTTTTACTTTTTGTTATACAAAGGTCTCATTAAAACTTTCCTGGAAACTTTTGGCCATGCATTCATCATCTATTTCTTCTACTTTTCAAATGCCATTATGTATAGATTTTACTGTCTAACTCTTGTTCCAGACCAAGACCAAAAGTTTTCAAAAAATACATTTTTCTTTAAGTGTCTATAGTTTAAATTTCACCTGTTCATGCACAGGAATGATAGATGAAAAGACAGTTATTTACAAAGGCATGTCATGTCAATATACAGTTTGTAAACAGCGATATTGCTTATATACTTGGTACCACCTCAGAATCTCCGTAGCTAGATACACATAAACATTTATATATTTTCTGTTCTCCCTCAAGCACACACTAAAGATACATAATGATTCTCTATGATTGGTTTCCATAGAAACCTCCCTCATATCTTTAAATTCCAACAGCAGTGGCGAAAAAGATGCGTGTTACATACAAACATCAGAATTGTTCTAGGTATTAGAAAATGGGCTCATAGTTTGTTCGAACACTGAGGCCTCCATTTTGTATACTTATTTGTAAATTGCTTTGATGCTTTGGGCAGATGAAATGGATTCAAGGCCAAGATGCTATACATTTTAATCATGCTCAATTAGAGTATGCAAATCTAAGGTTTACTATCTTATTAAAGTTAATATCATCTTGTAACTGATTACAACACTAGACCACCAGAAGACTAGACATTTAAAGACATTACACCCAGCCCCTTTGGCTCAGATCACCATGCAGGCAGAAGAAAGCCAACACCAGCGGGCCACAGGAAAATAAATGTGTTGTACTAAACAGCTAGAATGGTCATCTGGAGTTGCAGAAGCAGATGGAGTATACCCTACTATTATGAGCTCCATCAGTTCTCTGGCTCTGCAGTCTATCCTCTGGCAGTAAAACTTACCTTGTTGTTAGCACTTCCTGAAGGGCAAGCATATGTGAATGCAAATATGAATACTAGTGGATATTCTTTTAAACTGTGCTATAGCATATAGCAATACAGATTTGAGAGCAATATGGAGTTATATTTGCTCAGACTAGGCATGGATCAAATAAGTAATTACTCTATCTGGACCAATATCTGCACTATATCTGTCCAAAATGTCTATATCGGCACAAAACCTAATACCTTCTGAATGTTCTCTGCAAGCATTATAGTAGAGAGAGGACCATAAGTGAAGTTTGTATATCTCTTTGATTTCTAATTCAGAATTTAATCAGTGTATTTCTAGAGAACAATGGTTCTGATTATGCCGACCCAGCAGCCATAAGTTCCAATCAACTCAGAGAAAAGTGTAATTTTCTTTATATATTTATACCCTACAAATGATTTTATGCCTTTCTAAACAATGGCAAATGTTTTGAAATATATTTTTTCCCCTTGTGTTCTCAGAGAGAGAAGCCAGCTATGATTAACCATTATGTGTTTAATTGGTTCTTGACTGAACAAATGATATGTTTACCCTATAATTACAGATCTGAATAAAATCCCTGCTAAATAATTGTGTATTTACTCAATCAGAGTTTACCAGCATTGCATTTTTTCACACAGCTAAAGGACATATCCATTAAACTGATTCTCTCCGTGAATGTATTTTTTTTTTTTTATTATTCATGTAATGAAAAAGCATTAGTGAGTGTGTAAATTAAATGATGGCATATGGGTATCAGTGGTCCATAATTTGAACTGCTTGTTTGAGTGTTCATTTATATAAGTTATACAAGTTAATTTATCTAAATCAGACTTGAAGGTCATTGGGCCACATAATGGGCTCTTATGACAGTAGAGTCTGCCACAAATTATCATTCATTTATTTATTATTAATTTATTATTATTTTACTTTAAACAAAGCCTTCATTTGAAATACAGTGGCCTTATGAGTGTTTGGGCACTTTAAATGATTGCATTATATAACAAAATATTAATCCAAGTGGCATTTTACAACAAAAGAAAATATGATAATGTTCTGGCCATTCAAAACAAATGACGCCCTTGGTAAAATCTAATATTTATTACATCTCTTCAAACTTTCTATTTGTTTGCATGTTTATCTTTACGGTTCACTGTGGGGAGTTTTGCTAATGGTGGCTTTATCAGATTAATTTCCTATTAATATGTTAAACACCTTAATATTGACTTTGGCCTCAAGGTGGAAAGACAAACATCATTGTCCTCCAGACGTGATTCATAAATACTCCATCTTAAACTCCAGCCTTTTTATTTTGGTTTCCTTTCCAGTCTCCATCCTTACAGACAAGCTTAGAATAAGTACTTCCGATATTACCGGATAGAGTTATATAGTTTAATCTTATCAGACCACATCAAACAGATGCAAGTATCAGGGTACTCTATTAACCCTATTAGGATTTAGTCAAACTTTTTAAAATGCAACATGAAGACTGCAGAATAATGTTTTCTCATGAATGTTCCTTATGGGCTACATGCAAACTGTGAACCGGAGTGGTTTGATTCAAGAACAAATGACTCCTATGAGGCAGTTATTTTAAGTTAATCAGAAGTAACGCATGGAAAAAGACCACAGATCACGAGCACACCATTTTCATTCATTTTAGGCTCTCCAACATACATTTATTTCTCCATTAATAAACAAACTATTCAGTCAAGATAGGTATTTGATGTGAAAGGAATACAGTTCAAATTCCAAGCATTTTATCCAAAATGTATCACTTTTCAAACCTTGAAAACACAACATCAAAATTCAAACATTTCAAGGATTTCCAGTAGCCGTACGAACCCTGAATATTGCACAGCATGTGAACAAAATTTTGTATAGCCTATCATAATTTAATAAAGTGAAAGAAGACTCACAAACACTGAATTTATTTGATCAAAAAAATTATAGCTCCATGTAAAAATAAATAAATATATATATATATATATATATATATATATATATATATATATATATATATATATATATATATATATATATATATATATATATATATATATATATATATAGTGAAATATTATAATTTTTAAATATATAAATATTATTGGGCCGCTTTCCATGCGTCATTCATTAAAAATAAACTAGAGACTTGTGCTTTCCGCATCCCATATGTTGAAGTACTGTCGGCCCAATTTATCAGTGGCCACTGGGAATTCTTCTGAATCTTCCGATGGCTACTACAGTGTGGGGGCGGCGCGACAGTGTTTTGCTTAGAGCAGCAGTTGAGCTTGTGCCGGCCCTGCCAAACACTCTTATATCTTTGATGTTTGATTTCAGTATTTATTACATATTTTAGTCGATTTCACACATCTCAGTATAACAATATAGTTTGAAAAAATCCAATATGGTGTTTACTACTGTAAGTATGTGTAACAAACGAACTGTGCATAAACTCCATTCATTCACACAGAGACATGCAGGATTCATATTTAAATGGCCTTTTCGCGGTTTAATATTCACATATTGTAACCTACACTCTAAAAAATGTTGGGCTGTTTTAAAAACAACCCAATGTTGGGTCAAATATAGACTAACCCAGCAATTGGGTTGTTTTAACCCAGCGATTGGGTTGTTTTAATCCGTATAATCCTTATAATCCTTAAATATTTGCTTAAGACAACCCAATCGCAGGGTTAAAACAACCCAATTGCTGGGTTAGTCCATATTTGACCCAACATTGGGTTGTTTTTTACCCAGAATTTTTTAGAGTGTACTAATCACAATCCTCGGCTGGATCTGTTGCCCTTGAAATAAAACCAGTTCTTCTTCTGAGGTAAATTATTCCATGAAAATTCCTCACCGCATTCCCAAAACTTTGTAAAGTACATGAATCTCACTAAACTTGATGTGTTTTTTTTTTCTGAGTTGATCTCTGTGGGGAGTACATGCATGGACTGCATCAGAACTAGCCTTTGAAAAGAACACGCTCTCAGTGGGTGTGGCCGCATTAGCAGATAATGAGGCAGCTCACAAACAACTGACATCTCTCTGTTTTCAAACAGATTACATAAACAGAGAATATTACTTTTAAATTGGATGTACATTATTTAAAACCGGATTTTTCCATATTTCTTTAGACATATGTCTCATGTTTGTGTGACAAATATTTACTAAGTTACAATCCCTTTTCTGAGAATAGCCTTCATTGGGAGAGAGGCAGCAGATTGCACATTATGTTTACTTTATTTAGCAAAAGGCATTTCACAAGCATTTTATTTTTATTGTGAGTATAAACAAATAAAAGCAGACATTTCACAGATTATAATTATGTATAACACTTGCTTGTATGACCAAAATCGACTGAGTATTTTGAGTCGTTTTCGCACTGATAGGAAAAATAGATAGGTGGTATCACTTGCGTGACTGTCAACCTCTATATGTGTTAAAGTGCCCCTGTTACACTTTTGCAGATATTACCTTTCATGCAATGGGTAATATAGCTGATTGTTAATGTAAAAAAAGTCTGAAAAGTTTAAAGATCAAAGTGCAGTGCCTCCATGTCTTTTGGAGGAGGCGTGGATTTGGAGAGCATTCTGACGGGTGGATGAGGGTTGGATCTTATGCTTTCAAAATTAGCTTGCGATTGGAGAATCATCCACAACCTCAAATAAAAGCACTCATATAAAATAGCTGAATAGAGAACATGGAATTTCAAAGAAAATATTGTTGAAAATTGCAAAAACAACATTTACAATAGCACACAAATATGAACCAATTATAAACAATATATCACCGAAATGAAGAGAGTGTTTGACCCCACACGTCAGTTCGTGGTGGAGGTTGATGCGTCAGAGGTGTGGGTAGGTGCAGTTCTCTCCCAGCGTGCTTCCTCAGACGACAAGATGCACCCTTGTACATTTTTCTCCCATCGTTTATCACCCGCCAAACATAACTATGACACTGATAACAGAGAGTTGTTGGCCGTCAAGTTAGCGTTGTAGGAGTGGCGCCACAGGTTAGAGGGGTCAGGGGTACCTTTTATCGTCTGGACCGATCAAAAGAACCTAGAATTTATTAGATCTGCCAAAAGACTCAACTCCAGGCAGGCTCGGTGGGCACTTTTTTTCAGACGTTTTGATTTTACTCTCTCGTACCGCCCGGGTTTCAAGAACACCAAACCCGATTCATTATATTTTATTTTCGATCCATCCGAACGCCCGGTTAACCCTGAGTGTATTTTACCGGAGAAGGTAGTTATCTCCACACTCATATGGGAGGTTGAATCAAGGGTCAAGATGGCCTTAGAAGGGGTAAAGCCACTGCCCGGTTGCCCACCGAATCGTTTGTTCCGGAGGGTTTAAGGTCCGATGTGATCCGATGGGGTCATTGCTCCAACGTGGCCTGTCATCCGGGAATAAGTTGCACTAGGCACTTAGTAAAGAAACGGTTTTGGTGGCCATTAACAGCTCACAATGCCCATGATTTTGTTTTGGCTTGCTTGGTTTGTGCTGTTGGTAAGACATCTAACCGACCTCCATATGGGTTACTTCAACTGCTGTCAGTGCCTTTGAGACCCTAGTCCCACATTGCGCTAGATTTTGTCACCGCCTTTAGGGTACCAACCACCAATTTTTCCAAGTGTGTAAACCGAAAATGCGATCTCCTCCGCATACGCCTTTGTCCAGAGTTTTCACCGCAGGTGAACTAGAGCCAGCGAGACTCTACTCCAGGTGGGGGCGCGCACCAAGGCTAAAGCCGATCGCAACCGGTCTAAGCCACCCGTATAACGTAACCAGTCAAATATTTTGGCTTTTGACTAAGAACATTCCACTCCGTTTCTAATAAGCTTACTCCTAAATTGATTGGCCCATTCACTGTCACCAAGGTCATTAGTCCGGTGACAGTCCGCCTTAACCTTCCTCCTGCGTACAGGAGAATTAATTCCGCCTTTCATGTTTCAAAAATCAAGCCCGTGGTTCATTCACATCTTAATCCACCTGCCCCGGTTCTTCCACCACCGCGACTCGTAGACGTTGAACCTACTTATTTGGTACATCGTATTCTGGATTCCAGTATTTGGTGGAATAGGAAGGTTACGGTCCGGAGGAGAAGAGTTGGGTGTCTGCTCGAGACCTCCTGGATCACTCCCTTTATCGATGATTACCATCGGCAGCTAGGGTCATCTGGGAACCCCAGGAGGCGTTCCTACGGGAGAGGGTACTATCATGGTTGGTAAATCCGCTGTCTCATTCCAGTCTTGTGTGTGTGTGGTGCAGGTGTATGTTGTGTGGGTGTGTCTCGTTATGTTGTTTGTTCTGGCGGGCATGGTCACTCATTATCCTGATCAACGGGAGCTGCACATCATCATACCAGCCTACTTAATGCCTTCTCTCCCTCTCCATGTTGTCAGATCGTTGTTTGAGTCTCCCATGTCACTTGCCTGTTCTCTGTTCCTCTGTTTCCTGTGTACTGGAATCTGGATTCTTCATCGTCGATCTCACCACAGACTCACCTTCAACATCACTCCGTTCATCAGGATTTACCATCTCAGTCCCTGCATCACACTCTCCTGCTGTCTGTGTTCCCACTACACTGCCTCCGTGCAAGAGCGCTTGTACAACAATCTTTCATTACTTTCATTAATCTTTCATTTAGAGTTGGCCCACCCTTTGTAGATATAACAGCTTCAACTCTTCTGGAAAAGCATTCCATAAGGTTTAGGAGTGTTTATGGGATTTTTATTATTTTTTTTTACCATTCTTCTAAAAGCGCATTTGTGAGGTCAGGCACTGATGTTGGACAAGAAGGCCTGGATCGCAGTCTCTGTTCTAATTAATCCCAAAGTTGTTCTATCGACTTGAGTTCAGGCCAGTCAAGTTCCCCCACACCAAATTTGCTCATCCATGTCTTTATGGACCATTCTTTGTGTACTGGTGCACAGTCATGCTAGAAAAGGAAGAGGCCATCCCCAAACTTTTCCCACAAAGTTGAGAGCATAAAATAGTCCAAAATGTCTTGGAATGCTGAAGCATTAGGAGTTCCTTTCACTGCAACTAAGGGGGCAAACACAACCCCTGAAAACAACCTTACACCATAATGTATTCCCCCTCCACCAAACTTTCCACTTGACACAATGCATTCAGGCAAGCATCGTTCTCCTGGCAATGGTCAGACCCAGACTTATCCATTGGATTGTCAGACAAAGAAGCGTGACATCACACCAGAGAACTGCTTTCAATGTTTTGCATTGCACTTGTTGACTTAAGTCTTGGATGCAGCTGCTCGGCCATGGAAACCCATTCCATGAAGATCTCTATGCACTGTTCTTGATGCCACCTGAATGCCACATGAAATTTGGAGGTCTGTAGCTATTGACTCTGCAGGAAGTTTCCCGCTCCGTGATTTTACATGGTCTATCACTGAGTTGTTGTTCTCAATTGCTTCCACTTTGTTATAATACTCCTAACAGTTGAATATTTAGTATTGAGGAAATTTCATAAATAGACTTATTTTTTACACCTGTAGCCATGGAAGTGATTGGAACACATGAATTCAGTTATTTGTAGGGGTGTCCTAATAATTTTGGCAATATAGGCCCTGTCCCAAATTACACACTTCATGTGCACTTTCGGTCTTGTGGACTTACAATGCCCACTGCGTGCGTGTGTCTGTTAAGTCCACAAGACCGTAGGGTGCCCCATTCATCATTTAAGCTTAAAATAAGGGTGCTCGTGAGTGACCCCTTTACAGCTGCTATGCGTACTCAATGCACACTTCAGCTGAACCCGCAAGTTCTCAAGCTAACTAGAGGACTTCTACCCAGCAGTAAAAATGACATTACTTTGTGAAAGTGTGGACTCAGAGGAAGACCATGAGGGTTTAGGGTGCCATTTGGGACAGGGCCATAGTGCATCATATCATAGCCTACAAATTAAAAGTTGCTATTTGATTCGCGATCACCTTCTTTCATTCCTAAAGTTTACACTTATTATTGTGTAGTTATTTTAGAGGTTTATGTATAATAGTGTGTTATTCTATCACTGTGATGTCAACACATGAAGGAAAATGGTGCGAGGACTCAAGTGCAAACAATATTTTTTTATTTACAACAAATTATAAAGAAACATAAATACAAAACCCACAAGGGGGCAAAACACCGAAACTAGAAATAACAGAACATAACTTAAACATACCATAAAAGGAATCACGGGGAAGACGGAAGACATAGGATACCAGGATCTTATAAAAGGGAACAAATGAGGCAGGGAATGAGGGAACACAGGTGGGAGAAATAAAACACTAATTAGATAACAATGGGGGAGGGATCAGATAATGACAGGAGCGCAAATGGCCATAATGACAAAACCCACACAAGACAAGAGAGGCATGTGACATTACGGACCAGGGGGGCATGGGAGGGATGGACCAGAGGGGCACGGGAGGGGCCGACCAGGGGGGCATGGGAGGAACAGGGAAAACAAAAAGTTCAAGAGGTCATGGTGGCTTGCAGAGCTGAGACGCACAGGGTGCAGGCAGAGCAGGACGCCTGAGTAGTACGTCCGGCACAGAGTCCACCAGCACTGGGACCACCGACACAAGATCCACCGGAACTGGGAACACCGGCACATGATCCCACTGGAACAGGGACCACCGGCAAATGATCCACCGGCACTGGGACCACTGGCACTGGAACCACCGACATACGATCCAACGGAACTGGGACCACCGACACACAATCCACCGGAACTGGGACCACCGGCACACAATCCACCGGAACCACCGGCACATGATCCACCAGAACTGGGACCACCGGCACACGATCCACCCGAACTGGGACGACCGGAACGCGATCCACCGGAACTGGGACCACCGGAACACGATCCACTGGAACTGGGACCACCGGAACTACCTCCGGAGTTTTGGGTAAGGCCTTTCCCAAGCATGCAGGAATGCCACCATGAAGCATCCCATCACTGCCCTCCAGGCCGTGTCTGGACTTGGGACTGGCGAAACGGGGATCACCGGAACATTATCCACCGGAACTGGGACCACCAGAGTTGTGGATGACACCCTGTGCTTCTCCCAAGCATGCAGGACTGCCACCACAAAGCCTCCCATTACAGCCCTCCAGGCCATGTCTGGACTCGAGGCCCCCGGACCTCATAGTAAGGTCAGATTGTTCTGTCACGTCAACACACAAAGGAAAATGGTGCGAGGATTCAAGTGCAGAAAATAATTATTTATTTACAACTAAATAAAAAGAAACATAAATGCAATTCCCACAAGGGGGCAAAACACCTAAACTAGAAATAACAGAACATAACTTAAACATACCATGAAAGGAATCACAGGGAAGACGGAAGACATAAACATTACAACGATCTGACCAAGACTGACAAACACCAGGAGCTTATAAAAGGGAACAAATGAGGCAGGGAACGAGGAAACACAGTTGGGAGAAATGAAACACTAATTAGATAACAATGGGGGAGGGATCAGACAATGACAGAAGCACAAATGACTATACTGACAAAACCCACATGTGCACACAAGACAGGAGAGGCATGTTACAAAAATTGCACATGAACGCCCTCACATTTTGAAACTTGAATGCAATGATTTCGTAATCACAACTTCAGAAGTCGGAATTATCAAATTTCCGACAGCACGTGAAGGCAGCATAATTCTAGATTTTGGTAAAAGCGAAGGAGTTTGAGGTTTCATAGTCTCGACCGCACATCTGAAGCACAGAGCGATGCGCGCTGGGTTGCCGTGACGATCCGCGCTGTCACTTAGCAGCTAAATCTATATTTGTCCAAATATGCAAAATTGTACTTTTTTTAATTTTAATTTTAAATTTAAATTTTACTTTACCGAGCCTTTGTAGCAATAGCTTCCACAGACGGCGCCTGGTTACAGCTCGCTCATCGCCCTTACGTTACTTCGTATCAGCATAACACCTCACTTTCCTGCTTGACTTTTCCGCACGCAATGATGATGGAAGACGAGCCTGACAGAAGTGACTGTCGCAAGCATATTAACTAAATTATCTTGTATGCATACTACACTGCAGTGATTGGACTGAATGAGCTTTATGTCATGAATATATTTCGAGAATCTCGGAACGGTCGATGTCAGCATGTCCCCTGCAGCCCATACTTGGGCCGAAAGCACACACTGACGTCAGCATTTGTGACGTAGCTCCGACTCAGCTTTTCAAACCGGAAGGCAGAAATCACTCTGAAAAATGCAAAAATAACTTTTTTCATATATGAATACCATTAATGAGTACCCTTAGTGTTTTAAGTGATGTGTAGCCTATACATATCTGTTTTTCATCTCAAAAAAGTTTTTTGGTGTTTCATGACCCTTTAAGATATACAAGAATCTGCATTACTTGTATCTTTGCCCCTGTAGAAGGCAAATCTTTTTTTGTGCATGACTATATGGACACAATCTACTTACTGAAAGACACGTCAAGGTCAGTGGTTATCAGACACGCACAGCTTTCCGCCTACACACAAAACAATGCCAGCATTCCTTCTCTCATGTGCATTCAGGTGCCAGGGGACCCGTGAGACTCTGTACTCTTCAGGTGGAACAAACTCGACTGCTCCTTGCACATAAATCCTTTTAGTGTTCATTCATGGCCTGACATGTTGCAACTGCGATACATGAAACCTTTCTTCCAGCTTAGGATGTGCTTAGAGATCCAGCTTGATGAGAATCATAATGCCTTTAAATCACATGTACATTTTTACACAATACAACTACCAGAAGAATGTAAAATATAAAAACAGTTATATAGACAGAATATAGATAGAATATAGACAGTTATTTCAAGGGTAATAGATGCTATTTCTACAACGGCTTGTCAAGGAAATAAACAGAATCTAATCGGACTGAATTCATTGAAAATTTAACAAATTATCTTTTACAGTGATGCTTAACCAAAATTCAATTCACATTTATTTGTATAGTGCTTTTAACAATCAATATCATTTCAAAGCAGCTTTACAGTCTGTAAAGCTGCTTTGAAACGATATTGATTACAAATGCATTACAATTTAGAGTGATTTGTTATCAGGGGTGACTGTGTCCAAGTAATGTATAAATCACGTCATAAGTTAACAATGTATTCATTTAAACAATGAGGCAGAAACAATGAGCTCATTGAAGAAACGAATACAACTTCCAGAAAACATCAATGAACTGTCCCTTGATGTGGCAGGATAGTCAATCTGATGAGTTTGTGGAATGTTGATGAGGAAAAGCATTATAGACTACAAGATCATATTGGGGTATACTTAGCATTTGACTTTATGAGACTGTGTTAAAGTTTAATGCCTATAATAAAAATAATGCACATGATCATTTTCTTGAATTACAGAAAATTATAGAAGCAAAATTATAACATTTCAAATAATGAGAAATAAGTGTTTTTTATTTAAAACAAAAAGCAGTCAGTGTTTAGAAACAAACAGTAACACTCACCTAAAGGATTATTAGCAACACCTGTTCAATATCTCATTAATGCAATTATCTAATCAGTCAATCACATGGCAGTTGCTTCAATGCATTTAGGGGCGTAGTCCTGAACAAGACAATCGCCTGAAGTCCAAACTGAATGTAAGAATGGGAAAGAAATGCAATTTAATCAATTTTGAGTGTGGCAAGGCTGTTGGTGCCAGGTGGGCCAGTCTGAGTATTTCACAATCTGCTCAGTTCCTGGGATTTTCGCACACAACACTTTCTAGGGTTTACAAAGAATAGTGTGAAAAGGGGAAAACATCCAGTATGCGGCAGTCCTGTGGGCGAAAATGCCTTGTTGATGCTAGAGGTCAGAGGAGAATGGGCCGACTTATTCAAGCTGATAGAAGAGCAACTTTGACTGAAATAACAACTCATTACAACCGAGGTATGCAGCAAAGCATTTGTGAAGCCACAACACGCACAACCTTGAGGCGTATGGGCTACAACAGCAGAAGACACTACCAGGTACCACTCATCTCCACTGCAAATAGGAAAAAGAGGCCACAATTTGCACAAGCTCACCAAAATTGAATAGCTGAAGACTGGAAAAATGTTGCCTGGTCTGATGAGTCTCAATTTCTGTTGAGACATTCAGATGGTAGAGTCAGAATTTGTCGTAAACAGAATGAGAACATGGATCAATCATGTCTTGTTACCACTGTACAGGCTGGTGGTGGTGGTGTAATGGTGTGGGGGATGTTTTCTTGGTACACTTTTAGCCCCTTAGTACCAATTGGGCATCGTTTAAATGCCGCAGCCTATCTGAGTATTGTTTCTGACAATGTCCATTACTTTCATGACCACCATGTACCCATCCTCTGATGGCTACTCATCGTCAGAATACACAGTGCATCACAGTTTTGTTGCACTAGACCAGTCAGGGTGCCCATGCTGACCTCTGTCTACTGCCAAAAGCAGCAATAGTGGTCACAAGAGCATCAGAACTGGACCATGGAGCAATGGAAGAAGGTGGCCTAGTCTGATTAATCAAGTTTTCTTTTACATCACGTGGATGGCCGGGTGATGTAAGAGAAAACATGGCAAAAAAAACACCAGGATGCACTATGGGAAGAAGGCAAGCCGACGGAGGCAGTGTGAGGCTTTGTGCAATGTTCTGCTGATAAACCTTGGGTCCTGCCATCCATGTGGATGTAACTTTGCCACCAACCAAAGCATTGTTGCAAACTATTTACACCCTTTCATGGAAATTATATTCCCTGATGGCTGTGGCCTCTTTCAACAGGATAATACTCCCTGCCACAAA
This sequence comes from Pseudorasbora parva, assembly GCF_024679245.1. Classification (NCBI taxonomy): domain Eukaryota; kingdom Metazoa; phylum Chordata; class Actinopteri; order Cypriniformes; family Gobionidae; genus Pseudorasbora; species Pseudorasbora parva. Next base: position 30,465,419 of record NC_090181.1, on the reverse strand, counting down.
GCAGGCCAAGTATCTGCTGCTAACATCTTGGTGCCAGATACAACAGCACACCTTTAGAGGTCTATTGGAGTCCATGCCTCAACAGGTCAGAGCTGTTTTGGCAGCAATAGGCAGTTACAGTTGTTGCAAGCAGGACGAGGCAGAGGGACCGCTCACTATCACTCATGCCACCGGCCTCACCCTGTTCTCACGGTCCCTCTGCCATATATATAAGTGTGTGTGTGTGTGTGTGTGTGTGTGTGTGTGTGCATGTGCATGTGTGCATGCGTGCGTGCGGGGGTTAGCATAGTGTTTGTCTTAGTGAGCAACACTCAGTAGTGTAGCTTGATGTGTAGCTTTACATAAGATGAGGTGTAAGTTTTATGTACAATATCTTAAATCCTTTCAACCTGAGTGAAATGGTTGTATGGAAATCTTTCTCTCTCTCTCTCTCTCTCTCTCTCTCTCTCTCTCTCTCTCTCTCTCTCTCTCTCTCTCTCTCTCTCTCTCTCTCTCTCTCTCTCTCTCTCTCTCTCTCTCTCTCTCTCTCTCTCTCTCTCTCTCTCTCTCTGTCATATTTACACAGTTCTGAAGTAATCTTGTGACCTTTTCTTAGGCAATTTCTTGAAAAGGACAGCTAGCATGCCCTAAATTTCATATGAAGGTGAACCGTGACAGGTGACATAGACTAGCAGAGCTCTCGATGGTGCGAGCATGTAAGTGCTGAGAAACTCCCCAAAAACCTAAAGCGATGAAGTACACCTGCTGTCAGGCCAAATGCCAAACCGGCTGCCTATTTCAACCACACTGCACCCATAACTCACACTTGCTGGGAAAAGAACAGCAAGATTGGTCAATAGACCAAAATGTCACTTCAGAAAAAAAGGAAATATCCATTTATATCATCGAATATTTATCAGGTTATATCATATTAGATCTGATGTATGACCTGTCCAGAGTTTGTAAGTGGATGCTATTAGCGTAAGGACGTCCTCGAACGTAAAGCGACACAAAGCAAGATTAATTGAACAGAAACAACAGGATGCATAAAAAGAAATTCAAAAATTCTGAAGTCCTTTGACTATCAGACATCAGTTCTCCACCGTCACACACATGACAGATAATTCCAAGGGCGTTTTAGTAGTGGTATGACGGCATGTTAACAGAGGGTAGTGTCTGAAGAAACATCTTTGCTATGGTAATGCATCTCTCTTTTAAGGAAACCTTCTGAATAATAAACATCAATGCATTTGAAAGACATCTACAAGGTGCTAGACTTAACTACAAGGAAACAAACAAATATGACAATTAATAATTGCAGTGACAAAATAGCATTTAAATGTGAATGTATCTGAACGTATCCGAAAGTATCAATGCTGCTAAAACTGCGATTTTCAGTAGAGTAGCTGCACTAGTTTTCAAAAGATTTTCCAACGTCCATCTGTGAAAATGTAGTCACTTTATGTTCCTAGTTTAAACGTTCATGAAGTTAATGAATTTCTACCACTATTCCCCAAAGAAAGTCTATAGTATATGATTATGATTTCATAAAAGCACTCCACTGGTGGCCAACCAAGGACCTAGTTTTGAAAGTGCAGCTTTTATGCAAGCCATTAATGTGAATGTCTTTGCCAGCCTGCTGATTTCTCACTGATCTATTAAAAAATCAGCATTAGTATTCTGCACCATATATAAGCTAGAGAATTAAGCAAATGCAAACAAATTAGGCTGTCTATGCATTGGTTATCTGGGTCACTCTAAGACGGGTGGCTTTTGCTGTTTGAACATGGGATTTCTGAAGTCATTTTGATGTGGTTTTAAAAATTATATAAGACAAAAGTGTTAATAATTGCAAGTTAAACAAATAATTTAAATGCCTATATGCTGCGACCCAATTGTGCTTTTTGGTAATAGTTTTGGTAATGGTAATGGTTTTAGTGGTGAACTAACCCATTTATTAATGATTACTGCATCAGCAACTATGAAGATTCTACATGATTAATAGATTAAGTAATAATTAAATTGTTATTAATTAAATGTGTCATATTGTATTAATTCCTTAATAACATATTATATTAACTAATAATGTAAATTAACTACTTAAACTCCAAGACCATTTTTTGGGATTTCCGCCTGAATTTGGCCTGCCCAAATTGAAAAGCTTCCCATACACACATACCGTGGTCTACGTTCAAAATGTTGGTATCATTTTACAGGAAACCCTTTGAAGTTACATAAAACACTGCTAAAAGTCATAAACATGTAAGTATATGTTGTCTAATCTGTAATAACCCCCCCCCCCCCCAAAAAAAAAAAAGTAGGTGTTTTTTTATTTTTATTTTTTTTTATTAATTCATTTTTGAAAGTGTGTAACACAGACCCTGAGTGCTCTGGGAACCTGCAGACAGTTTGGGCTGTTTCCAATAAATTCTAAAAAATAGTGAAAAAGTTTGTCTGTGTCATGTTATATGCAAGGTTTATTCAAATGGATCTGAAGGGATGACCCCAGCTCATCTAAAGTGTGGACTATTTTGCCTCGTAAGGCTTTTACAAAGGCTCAGTTCTCTTCTGCACAGCTGTTCTCTAATGTTTTAAAGTCAGTATTGTTTTGACACTGCAAAATATTTTATTATAATAATTGTATTTGTTGCATCCTGTAATCCAGTGTAATCCACTGGTAAATTTTTATTCAGCAATGTTTACACTTTACATAAATGTATTTTTATATCAGATTGCAGAGGCTTAGTTTCATTTGACTGCAGTTACGATTTCTGGTGGTCTACAGGAATAATATTTTCTATGATATTGAAGAGGTTTAATTTAAATTTGATATTAAGTAACTAGTTGTACAGTCTCCATTTTTGCATTTTGAATTAAATATTTTGATGTGCTATATTCCTCTGTGTTGTGTTCTTTTCCTTTTGCTTTTCAGAAGAGAACTGAGCCTTTGTAAAAGCCTTACGAGGCATAAATAGTCCTCACTTTAGATGAGCTCACAGAAATAGTTAACTGACAACTACTAAATGTTTTATAACTACCTGAATTATTCATGAACTACAGTAGGAATACATGTTAATGAAGCATTTATTAACACACTGAGTAACTATTACTATTTGTCTAAATAATGATGTATAAATATACATTTAAATAGTTTATTAACCCTTTACTTACACTTTCGAAATGATCATATGAACCTCTGACGACAACTAAATAACTGCTCTGTAAATAATGTAATACTTAATTTAGGAATGATAAATTGATAATTCATAAAGTAGGAAATTATATAATAATTATTATATAATTATTATAATTATAAATCAAGAAAAAAGCATTTATATCTGTATTTATAAACTACCTATTAATGTCTATTAATGCTTTGTAAATGATACATTAACTATCTACTAATGCTTAACTAATGCTTCAAAGTGTCTAGTTATTATAAAGTGTTACTGAGTCATTTATTGTAAATGCATTACTTTTTGTAAAACAGATGCCAAAGTGATGCATATCTACATAAAGTAGAGACTCTAAGCTTTCAAATGGTACCACATTAGAGGTCAGAGCTCCTCCACAGACATTTAAAATTAAAAGTATATACATGACGATGTCATTCCTGACCCTGTACAGGGCCCACAGAGTTTAAGCGGTTAACGTGTTAATTACCACAAGGGGTCAAAGCCATGTATTTCAACTTCCAGTTGCCTGCTTTAATGAATCATTAGCTAGTGATTAATAAATGTATCATTATGTTATGACTTTACTTGTTGGGCCACATGACTATTAACTAATTCAAAATTAATTCAAAACCCATAACCACAATTACATATTATGACATATTTAGCATATAACAATTTAATGATTACTTAATCTATTAACCATGTAGAATCTTCATTAGTTGCTGATGCAGTAATCATTAATAAATGGGTTAGTTCACCATTAGTAAACATTAACTGTGCATTAGTTAAGCATGAATTAATGCATATTAGTGCACCCGTATTGTAAAGTGTTACCCTAATATCTCTACAAAAAAAGCACCGCTTGCTTACCATTTTAAATATCAATCACACTGATCACTTTGGCTCATGTTATAATGAAAATATTCCTGCATTGGAATTCTCAGGTAAGATGACATACAATTATAGCAGCCTTCTGCCTGTACTGCATTGACTTCTTTGCTTGCTTTCATCACTTTTGCTTTTAATCTTATGCACTGACTCATTCACTCAGCTAAACAGCTCACCGATGGCCTGACGGCTATTCAACATGCTGAATCGGCCAAAAAACCCAGATGGCGTCCGACTAGAGCCAATGCTGTGGAACAAAACTGAGCCGACCAATGGTCAAAAACGGTCCGACATTGCCCAAAGGCCAGTGACTGTCGGCCATGTGTACTGGAATTTACAGGTATATTCATATTTGCTATGAAAATAAATACTATTTAATATTTTATTTTATATAAAACATTTATTGTATATTATAAAAATACATTATAGAAATTAGAAGTATAAAATAAGTAAATGTTTTCTTGTAATGGAGCCCACATTAAATTGTTCACATAAGGTTTGAGATGCTATGAAACACTTTATATGTGCATCAACAAATAAAACACACTAAAAAATTCCAAAAGGCATAAAGAAAAACGAAGCTTTTACAATTACACTAAGTCTAAATCCTGAGAGAAGTTAACTTAATCATGATAGCCTATTTTGCACACTCCCTTTATTTTTCCAAAATGAATTAGCTCTTTCATCAAAACAAATTCACAGGGTGGCCACTGGGAGAGAGAGAGGCATGTGCTCTCAATGAGCCTTTTAATCGCTAAACCGAGTTGAACATTCAAACACTTAGTGTTACAACTAACCTCGGAATTTGCTACTCTCGTGTTTGTGCTGATTAAATGTACCTCTCTGCCTCTGAGACGGAAGGGCCAGAACAGCAGTACCGGTGCCTCATCTCTCATTGTGAGACGTTTACTAAAGTCGGGGCTGCTTTACCCGCTTGCCTGGATAATCCCAGCTCAATTATTCACTTGTGCAACCTGAGGCAGGTAATATCAATGACTTGCAGGGGATTAGGATTTCGAATAAACAAGATGGAAAAAGCCTGATGAAAACACACCAAGCGACCTGCTGTGAGCAGAAACAACAGAAAAACACAGATGTGTCTTAAAGTAGCCCTGTGAGGGTGTGGTGTATATTGAATATAGGGGGAGATGAAGATGTGCTACTCCCTAAAAAAGCAACAAATTGTGCTACTTAGTTACTTTTTATAGAAAGTAACGTGTTGTGTTACTTATTTCTCACATGCTGGGCTTTCTTGTTTGTTTATTTTTTAACAAAAAAAATCTGGTTTTGGCAAATATAAAAGCCCTTTCACACTAAAAGTGAAATGAATAAGCCTCAGGCTGACGGAAATGCAAATTCATGCAAATTCATCAACCTCAAACAAACCTTTCAGTTGTGCAGCTTTTCTGGATTGAAATTAGCCTGACGTTGTCATACTCAATTCTAGTCAGAATATGAGTCTGATACTGCTCAATTGGGCTCATGGGGCGTGTTTCAACCAAACCAGGAAAGACATCAATTGGATAGACCTACAACCAATCAGAGCAACAGAGCAACGCATAAGTTGTCAAATGTCAGCAGAGCTCAACTGATTTCCAGTCAGGATTTAGAGTGTATCAATGTTCTGGGACTGTTCTCAATAGAGTTACAAATGATTGGTGTTTATCATTCAATCGTGGTTGTATCTCTCCATTAGTGTTACTGGACCTTAGGGCTGCATTTGATACTACTGACCACAACATTCTTGAATATTCAATAAACTCGAAAATTTGGTTGCCATTAGTGTAATTGCATTGGCATGGTTGCAAAGCATACATATCTGACAGTTATCAATTTGTGGCAGTAAATGAAGATATCTCTTCATTTCACCCCGAACTTTTTTATTATTGGTGTCCAAGAACTATTGTGTGATTGGTCATACATTTAAAGTGGGTGTGGTTAATGCGGAAAAATGCCGGTGGTCCTAGTTCCGGTGGATCTTGTTCCGGTGGTCCCAGTTCCGGTGGATCGCGTTCCGGTGGTCCCAGTTCCGGTGGATCATGTGCCGGTGGTCCCCTTTCCGGTGGATCGTGGGCCGGTTATCCCTGTGCCAGTGGATCGTGTTCCAGTGGTCCCAGTTCCGGTGGATCGTGGGCCGGTGATCCCTGTGCCAGGGGATTGTGTTCCGGTGGTCCCAGTTCTGGTGGATCGTGTTCCGGTGGTCCCAGTTCCGGTGGATCGTGTTCCGGTGGTCCCAGTTCCGGTGGATCATGTTCCGGTGGTCCTAGTTCCGGTGGATCATGGGCCGGTGATCCCTGTGCCAGGGGATTGTGTTCCGGTGGTCCCAGTTCCGGTGGATCGTGTTCCGGTGGTCCCAGTTCCGGTGGATCATGTTCCGGTGGTCCTAGTTCCGGTGGATCATGGGCCGGTGATCCCTGTGCCAGGGGATTGTGTTCCGGTGGTCCCAGTTCCGGTGGATCGTTTTCCGGTGGTCCCAGTTCCGGTCGATCGTTTCTTGGTGGTCCCAATTCCGGTGGATCGTGTGGCCGTGGTGCCAGTTCCAATGGATTGTGTGCCGATGATCCCAGTGCCGGTGGATCATGTGCCGGTGGACTCTGCATCTGTCCCCCAACATTTGCATCTGTCCAAACATGTTCATTGTCAGGAGGAAATGACGGAGCGAATCATCAGGTAAACAAGCTGCTCGCATGGACACACTTCATGTTCCAGGTTGTCCAGGAGACCTGAGGACTTCTAGCCTTCCCACAGATAAAAAATGTCAACAGTCAGGGTTGATGTTTATAATCTGATACCAGAGCAATTTAATTCAAGATCGTTCGTTTGTTCGGCCCATTTCAAGCAAGCTTCGCTCAGCGTCTTAAACTGAAGAAAGTGGCAACTATATACTTGCAAGCATAAGTAGCGATTTATCCACTTATTGACTGTTTAAACAATATCTGATTAAATTGAGCGTTTCTTAGAGAGAAAGTATTGTCTAGATAACGCAAGATGCTAGTACAGTAAGAATCAGAAACCCCAAGTACCATACAAAACTAAATATTGTGTCTAATGACAAAGGTTAATATTATTTTTTATTACAAAATACAACTGTAGATACTTTGCTTACAGATCGTTCACTCGATCCTTCTAGCAAACGTCACCTTTTCCACCATAAGTTAAAATGACAGTCATTTGACAAGGCTATACATTTTATAAAAATATAAGTTATATATTTACATTTTTGAGAACTGAATTACAGGGTTTTCCTATGATGTTTTTGCCTATTTGTATTTCAGATTAGGCTACATCACAGTCACTGCGTAACGTTAGACTACATTGTGACTAACGTTATATAAACATGCAATATCGGGGACAAAAAAGACAAGTCTAAAATGTAGGCTGAATGACACATTTTAAGCAGAACATCTCAAATGGACATTGATAAAATGCAGGTTACTTGTTTGGTGTTTTCAGATCGTCCGTACGCGAGAGAGAGCTTGCGTGCATATGGTTGCCAGATTGGACATGTTTAGGTAAAACCGGAGAGTATACGTGTTTCTTTAAAGTAAGCTGCATTTTATCAATCTCCATTTGAGATGTTCTGCTTAAAAGTGTAATTTAGCCGGTCTGTGTTGTGTCAGGACGGTCAGGACTCACAAGCTGCTTTACTGAACATGCTGTGAGCTGTGAGCTGCTGAAATAAGCCAATCAGAGCAGAGCTCAACATTAATATTCATGACCCTTCCAAATAAGGCAAAAACAGAGCATTACATCCTAGGGACAATTTATAGGATTGTAAATTGACCTGTAAAACTGACCTGTATCTTGACATTTTTTCCCTTAAATAAGCCACATACCTAGATATCAGAGAACAATTTAACATGTTGTTTCAAATCATTCTAGGGCACCTTTAATAATGTGTTTTTAATCAAGATTTACAGAACCACTGGAGAAAATAATTAATGAACTGGACCTTGCTTGGTGTGAGAACTGTTTGAGAGGTCAGATGAGATGCTGGGCTACACATAATCCTCCTAAGCAAAAAACATTTTCCTACTTATTTGAATGGTAGGCTGGTGTAAATAATATAATAGCTAAAAGCTAATTAAAACGACTGAGCTTCATCAGAGCGAATTTATGAAAGTCTATTTTACATTTTATAACAATGCATAATCCTTTTTAGAAGTTACAGATCAAAGAGTTCTATACAACAGAAATAACCTGTCTGATCTGACTGCAGTATTATTTCCATTCATTAGTCTTCATATGAAAAGTCAGCGCTTCAAACTGACAGGATATTTACAGCATTTTTTTTTTACGAAAATAATACATGGAGATATGAAGGTATATCTTCACTGTTTTCACTTGTATGGTTCATCTTTAGACTCATTTGGTTATGTTAGTTTTACATATGAAAGGAGTTCTGCTCTACACAAAGGAAGGAGCGATGCATTCTGGTACTGCAGGGGTCTGAGATAATAAAGTACTTTGTTCACAGATGTCAGCTGGAAAGCATGTATTTCATACATAATGTGGCATTATTTATAGTTTCTGCAAGCTCTTATGCTCCACAGAAGAAATGTATGTCTACATCCTTCAGTTAAACACTTCAACAGTGACAGAAATTGTAAAACATCTACAAATATACTGGCCATAATATATTGCTTATAGTTACACTCCACACTGGGCTGCTATTAATATTTTATAGCATTTGCAGATAAAACAGACCACAGAAAACAGAATTAACTAAAATTAGCATTGTGAGGAATGAAACTCATTTAGTTGTCTAAAATAAACAGAAGATATTTTGACCTTCTTGGTGTAATGAAAAATGTCATTGGGAAGTTTAAAGCAGCACTAGGTAACTTTTCAACCTTCATAATATATTTTTTAAGACTCTTGTGATGATAAATCGACTTACAATAGGTTGAATGACACGTCTGCCATAGCCTGATGGGGTCTGTATCGTTTTTAATCTTACTTTTAAACTTCGGGTTTCGGGTAGTAACCCGAGAAAAAGAAAAGAACTACAAAATTCGACTGCTTTACAGCATATACGTCACTTCCACCAACACACACACTTCCTTACATTCGGACGTGCGAGCCCAACTTTGTTCGTCGGATAATATAGTCATGTCCGAAGCAGCAGAGACAAATAAGAAAGAAAAGGTTTTGTTGGAGAAAAGCAATAAGAGGAAATGAAAAAATGATGGGATTAAAGGCAGGACGAGGATCAAAATGTGACCAGGGTTTGCTCGTCGGCGTGAGCTGAAGGAGGCGTGCCCAACCGATGCTGTCCTGCTTGTTACGGTGAGCTACCACTCAAACATTGAACTGAAGTATCATATAGATTCTGTAAAACGGTAACCAATAGACTACTATAATGACGCTGGCTTGTAAACGTGAGCATCGTGATTATTTGGCGTTTGAAAAAAATAAAACCCATGAAATTATATTCATATGACATGCTGAAATATGCCACTGACTGTAACGTTACCTGGGATGAAGACATTTCACACGCGCCGCCAGAAGAACTGTTCAGGGGAACTGTTAGTGCTGCACCGACCCGCGGGACGCTTTTATGAAGTTATTTGGCCCGCACCGCACCACTGTATATATTTTTACAACACGCCGCGCACCCGCGACCATTAAATAGACAAACGGGGTCCGCGGGTTATGAGACGAACCGCGCATCAGTAGTTCAGGGCTATCAGGGTTGTCATGTTAACAAATGCACGCGCTATGGCATCCCCTGTTGTAGGATGACTGAGCTTACGACAGTAGTTGAGGACATTATTTTTTCCAAACTGTAGGGGGACCCCGAGAGCAAAAGTAGCCAAGTGGGGCTTTAAGATTTGACAAAGTTTTGTTGATACTGTAATTCCCACTACTACACTCAAAATAGGAAAGTGCAAGAAAAAAAGTATTTTATTTATAATTAAATTATTAAAAGTTCTCTTAATGCAGGATTACAATACTCTAGTTTCCAAATGATTCAAGGCTCCATATGTGACATACATAAATGCAAATCTAGACAACATGATGACAATACTCGTGTGTTGAGTGAGTAGCAGAAGCTGTGTGTCTTCTCATGAGTACCCAAGTGTTTTATCTCCGTCATTCAGGCTCCTTTGAACGTATAGACATCTAATGTTAACATGAAAGACAGCAGATAAGCTGCAGCCATGTTTAAACGACTGTTTGCGTATTTTAATGAATTCTTGAGAGGCGCCCTCTGGCTGGTGATTGATTGCACAAATGCAGTGCTTAATTTAACATGGCTTAGTAATTGCATCAGGTTCTCAATGCACCAGCAGGAAAACCATTGACAGATCAAGTCAATGTATGACACTACTGGATCCATTGATGGTGTGGCTGAACTGGCTGAAGAACTTTATAAATAAAGGTTTGCATTTCTTGCAGAGAATCATATGCATTTCAGGCACTGGGAATGATAAACTGAAACTACTAATACAGGTCATGAACTTCATTTAAAAATAATTATTAAATTTAAATTAAAAAATAAAAATAGATTATTACATTTAAAAAACACATCATAATTGAGGCTATTTTCTACCTTGCTTTTTACCCTCTTTGAAACACTCCATGTTCACTCCGAGACTTGGGTAACTATGGAAGCTTGTTTCCATCAGACTTTTGTTTTCTCAAAATTTTGTTATAAAGTCAGAATTGTGTGATATAAAGTCAGAAATGTAAAATCTAAAGTCAGAATTGCAAGTTATAAAGTCAGAATTGTGTGATATAAAGACAGAAATGTAAAATCTAAAGTCAGAATTGTAAGTTATAAAGTCAGAATTGCATGATATATAGCCAAAAGCGACAATTGTGAGATAAAAAGTCCCAATTATCTTTTAAAATGTCTTATTCTTTGGTGGAAACAAGCTTCAGGTAAGAGGTTTGCACGTTACCATGAACATTGCTATGTTTTTGAAAACTTCTAATGCTGAAAAATGGCAATGAAATTCAGCCATATTTGAGCCATAATCTGATCCCGAATTAGAATAAAACAACACCTTACACCTACACCTTAAAAACCATGGAGACTCCAATGTGCAACAGCATGGTAATATCTTGATTTATATTTATTAGTATTTGTGATTATTGTATTTTATTACATTATATTAGTGTTGAAACAAAGACGAGACATAAAGCTGTTTATCTTGATAAAGGTTAAACATTTACCAACTGTGAAAAAAACTTTATTTGCCACAACTAAGACTTACCACAGTTAGATTTACCACAGTTCATAGCTGACAGGAAAACTTACAGCGCTTCGTTTAAACAAATTATGAATAAATGTACCATATATATGGGGAATCCCATGGGGCAACCAGCTCATGTCATGGTGTTGATGCTATGGGAACACATTCAGCATTTTCACGTGTATATAGTACACACTAAGAGTAGTACAATTTAGATTAATTCATGACTTTTTTATTTTTGATGCGACAGTGATGCTGACAGTAAATTTTAGCCCCAGCCTATAATGCCACCACTGGCGACTCAGACACCGGCTCACTCTGAAGGTGTTCCCATAGAATCAACACCATGACATGGCGTCGATATTCCCTCGTAAGGGAACTGAGGTTAAATGTCTTGCTCAAGGGCACAATGATGTTAGGTCATGGATCAGCCCTTTTCATTACTGGTACAGATTTGTACCCACATGGACTAGGAAAAGCATTATGGAAAATTCCCATGAGAATGATGACAAGCAAACACATTGTAAGCCACACCATTATAGCACCTCTGACCAAGTCTTCATCTTTATGACTATAGTAAAAAGCAGCCAAGCGTTTTAATATACTGTATGTTATAGGCCGGTAATGAAAAAATAAATAGGTAAAAAGTAATCAGGTCTGGTTCAGTTTTACTCAATTGTTTGGTATGGCTAGCCCAAAAGACTCTAATCTACTAAAGAGGGGGAAAAAAATATATACAAAAAAAAAAAAAAAAGGATTTGCTTCCCCTCATGCTTAACCACACAACCAAAATATATGCACTGACTACTAAGTCAGTGACAATTTGGTAAATTATAGTGATAATATTCCATCATGTTAACTCAAACCGAATGTAATTCCTTTGACAGGACTAATTTAAAAATAAACAAAAAAAAAATTCTGCAACACATCAATCTTCACAATGTTCAGTGAAAAAGCTTAACAAGCACATATATGCAATGATAAAAGCATTTCAAAACGTATATGTACTTAATGCTGAGTTTATATAACGAAATGAAGTGTGTTTATGAAAAAACATTTATCACAGAGTGCTAACGTTCAGTGCTTAACAGGCTTCGAAGCATGCCTGTACACAAAATCATCTGTTGACTTCGACAATAAAAGCATAATAGACCACCCTCAACCAAATTCTACTGAATGAATGTGTCAAATGGATCATTTCAGTATGCTAATGGTATGCAAATGAGTTGTTTTTATGTATACATGTGTCATATGTGTGTAGTTTCATCCTGATGTGCATTATTTGTTGTCTAGGAGAGGAAGATGAATGATCCAGCGCAAGTCCACAAAGCCTTGATTAATGTGTCTCTTTTATAAATGCAAATGACTTGGCGGGGGCAGATCCTGTTGGTTTGGGCAGGCGGTAATTTGGGCGTCTGAATACCGCTTGTCTTGTGTTAGGTCAAGAGCACCTGTGTTTGCCAGGAATTCATAACCAGCAAGACACATACTGCAAGAGTCCCCAGCGAGAATTTAATCCACAGGGTTGATTTATTTGATAAAGGGACATTCCATTCATTCCTAAGGAGGGGGAATGAAAAAGCAGAACTGGCTCAATAGCCTAAAGAAAAAAGCAAGAGGAATGCAAATGGCCAATCCAAGGAAGTAATAGTTTTCATTTCTGCATTCACTGTGGTTCAGACTCAGACGTTTCCTCCACTAGAATGTGTGCGTAACTTTCAACGCATTCCATTTTCATGCATGGTAAAACATACCATTCGTCCAATCTCATCTGAAACACCTTCTATGCGAACGGAAAAAAGCAATAATGAGTCTTCCCGACCGGTAGATTAACGTTTGATTCTTATTCAAGGAAAGCACTGTGAGTTCCCTGGCAGATTCTGTTCTGTTTTTCCACCGCTTCATTTTCCCTGAAACACAGAAAATCAGTATGCAAGGGCCAGAACGTAACAACAAAGATAAATTGAAATGTCATTTTTTATTCATGTGAAGAGATTGTAGGTGTGGGCCGGCCCAGTGCAGGGATAGTGCTGCACAAATGAATGCTGACAGTACACGCCATCCCCAGCAGCCTGTTTTACTCAGAGAACTCCTGCCTGAAATTATATATAGTTGTTTTGGTGTGTGCGGTTTAGTCAAAGAGTTTGTATTTACAGCCAAGTTCTCTCGTATTCGCCTAGAGGGTATGTAAGACTGATCAATGTAGACATATTTAATAAAAAACTGCCTTAATTGCACTTCCCTTTTCATTTAAGCCAAACCAGGACTCTAATTTTACAGTAGCCTAGCATTGCATGTACAAATACTTTCAAATGAAATTTAAAGCAAGTTTAACCATTTCTAAAGTAAGCAGACATTTGACTCTAAAGCTTTTTCCCGCTTATCTTCTCGGTTAAGTTCCTCTTTCCCTCCTTCTTTTATAGTGCAGATGCCGGGAAAGAGTTGGATAATCCAGTCCCATTCAAACTGGCAAAAGATTCTCAATATGTGTCAGCATAATACTCCAGAATCAAATTTTAAAGGTGATTTATTATTCATTCGGCTCTTGATGAGGTGAAGGAAAGGTTTTAAGTGAGCAATCGAGAGGGGAAGGTGAGGCACATCAGAGTAGGAACATGGAGTCGTTTGAGCTTTCTTATATCTGTAATGCTCAGAATCAATAAAAAGTCTATTTTTCATAGTTTTACGCATAAAAGAAGCGATGGACAAGGCACACTGGGAAAAAATAAATATGGGATGAAATAAATAATAAATGGATTAATGGGTAATAATTTAGCCCTGTTTAAAGGGGTCATAAATCAAATATATGAGCTTGTTGTACAGTGAAAACTACAAAAAATTATTGATGAACTTGCAACTTTATGAAATCAAACGGATAAAAACAATACAAAATGCCTGACTATCCTTTGCTATTTGTAAATAACATCTAGTGAGTTTTCAGTAACTGAGTCATTGAGTCATTCCCTCAATTTTGCTGTTGCTTTGTATTAAACTATTATACAAAAATATATACAAGTCAACAATTAGAAACATAGATCACACTTAGCTACATTACTGTGCAAAAGTCTTAGGCATGTTGGTACTTTCATTTCCAAAAAAGCCAGTTATTTATATGTTTTGCTGTAGTGTGTCAGTAAAAAATATCAGATATCACATTTCCAAACATTCCTTTTTACCATTGTAATAATCCACATGGAGTCTGACAACAGCCAGTATGATCTGATCTCACCATCATCAAGTCCCTCTGGGATTGCACAAAGAAAGAAAAATCCAAAAGAACTGCAACAACGTCTCCAAGATGCTTGAAGAAACCTACCTGCAAAGCAACAGTACTGTGAAAAGTTTTAAGCACTTGTGTAAAAATGCTGTAAAGAGAGAATGATTTAAAAAACAAAATAATGTCATAAATAAAAGTTTATTAATAAATAAAATATATGAACTTTTGAAAACCTTACAAGTGAAGAACAAACAATATAAGAGTAAACTGATTTGTGAAAGTCTGCCAAACCTTCCATTTTGTATATACGTTTCGATGTTCCAATTTAGCAAAAATTGGAATTTCGAACAAAGTCATCCAGTTTTCTGTTTATGCCACTACTTCACATGTGAACAGTAATATTCTCACCTAAACCTTTTTTTTTGTTAGTCATCGCGTTTGGATGGATGAATTACCTAAAATGATCTGCTAATCTTGTTTGACAGTTCCGGAAGCTTCACTAAGGGCCTGAGCTTTCACCTCCTGCAGAGCTTGTCTCTCTGACAATTACCTGGAAGACAAGGGAGAGAGGGGAACGTCACTTTCTGCATTTTCTTAAAAGGAGTGATGAATGACTGCCGACACAGCTAACCTGCAGATTCACTCCGCCCGCTCAACTGCAAAGGAACACAAAAAAGGAACACCAAGGGAAAAAGAGCTGTTACATCAGTTAAATCATTCATATGTATGAGAACACTCAGAAGCTGTTATGGTACAATATACGGTACATAAGATGTCCTCAATTTATTTATTTTAGTATAAGATACAAGTTGAATAGGTTTTGTACCAATTCAACTTGTATCTTATACTAAAATAAATAAAATAAAATACAATAAAATAGGTCACTCAAAAAGCACCAAATGACAATTTCAATTTGTCATTTGCTGTTTTCTACCATTAAACATACGGATTCTAAATTATTATAAATGATCTTGACATTAATACTAAACATAAATAATCATCATAAAGTACTTTCAACTTTATTTTTAATACAGATGAGAACAATTAATACGCTCTTGTTGAATTATTTATATTATTCAATACTCATTTTGCTCACTTCCACTAACACATAACAAAAAATTTATAAAAAAAATATTTTTCATTAGATTAGATTTCTGAATTATTTTTCATGACAGGTTTGTCATTGTATTTTGAGAATGACCCAATTACCTTTTATTGCTTTAATATGGTATTGTCATTGTATCCATCAATGTCTGGTTTAATTTGTAGTGCAGGTTGCCTGTTGTGATGTGCTCGATGTCCATCTCACTCTGATAATATGAAGGAGATAGATAACCCAGCTCATGGCTTTACAGCACAAAGCCAGCACTGATAAGCCCCATTAATTAAAGTGCATCCTGCTTAGGGACTCACCAGCCAGTGATCTGTCCACTTTTGATTACTGACCTTTTCAAAGTTTGAGCTGTTTTCCTTCCCACTTTACTTTTTTTATTACCACAGATGAATTACGACAAGCTAATCCCTCTTTATACTGTTCTTCTGCATCCTGAACCATCAGGCCTGCAGAATTATTAATTGGGCTTCTTGACTTCCCCGTCTGCCAGTGTCCACTATCAAACACAATTTGAGAATATCTACTGAGCTGGTACACATGCAGTACATGGGATTTCATTTAAATTTGTGGCAAAATCAAGTGCAAAGAAAACCTGACTGAAACTTGTACTTTCAGTCCGTCAATACATTTCCAAGAATGACAAAAAAAGTGAACAAGACAAAGCATTCTTACAACTGCTAATTATGCCGTCTCAATCATGTTGCAAAGTGCTTTGTTATTGAACTAAGGGCACAGAGTTTCCATCACGGAGTTAAAAACATGAATTCTTTGAGACGGAAGAGAGATGAATTGCTGACCTTCATCTGCCAGTTTGAGTTACACCCAAAGAAGCTGAAGAAATATAATGATGTTCTTTATAAATAAATTTCCAATAAAAAAGACTATATTGGCAAATGTTTTGGGACACCTGCCTTTACATGCACATGAACTTAAATGGCATCCCATTCTTAATCTGTAGGGTTTAATGGGGAGTTGGCCTAGCCTTTGCAGCTTTAACAGCTTCAACTCTTCTGGGAAGGCTTTCCACAAGGTTTAGAAGTGTGTTTAAGGGAATTTTGACTATTCTTCTTCTAGAAGCCCATTTCTGAGGTCAGGCATTGATGTCGGACAGGAAGGCCTGGCTCGCAGTCTCCGGTTGAGGTCATTTTAAAACAGGAAGGGGCCATCCCCAAAGTGTTCAAACTAATTTGGGAGCATTAAATGTTCCAAAATGTATTGGTATGCTGAAGCATTAAGAGTACATTTCACTAGAAACTAAGGGGCTAATCCCAACACCTGAAATACAACCCAACAGCATAACCCCCCTTCCATCAAACTTTGCACTTTGGCACAATGCATTCAGACAAGTTCCGTTCTCCTGGCAACCATCAAACCCAGGCTCGTTTATCGAATTGCCAGACAGAGACGTGTGATGGGCTGACCCTGCTTTGTGATTTTACGTGGCTTAGCACTTCGTGGCTGAGTTGCTGTTGTTCCCAATTGCTATACAATCATAATACCACTAACAGTTGACCGTAGAATATTTAGTAGTGAGGACATTTTACGAATTGACTTATTGCACAGATGGCGACCTATCATTGTAGTGTTCACCTAATAACTTGTTTTCTGGTCATCATCCTATTCTGACGTAAGCACGCACGGAAGAAAAAACTGTTACGTGGGTAGACATGCTTGGCAATTAAACAGTTCGAAACCAACTCTCCTGTGTCTGTGTAATATGTACAACGCTTAAATTCCCTGAGCTCCTGAGAGCGACCCACTCGTTCACAAATGTTTGTAGATGCAGTCTGCATACCTATGTGCTTGATTTTATACACCTTTGGCCATGGAAGTGATTGGAACTTGGAAATTGATATACTTATATACTAAGCAAATGCTCCTTAATGTGGCACGTTTTGACCATTTTACTTTTGTTGGATGGATAAAGTCCTGCTGCACAAGAAGTAGAATATGCAGATGATCACATTCCCACATATGACATTTGAGAGGAAATTCTATATTCTCCTTCATCTTTCTCAACCTCTGGGTCTCTCCCCAGAGTATTTTCCCTTTCTTTCAGAACAAACAGATTATCTCATATCCTTCCTCTCCTTGACTAAGATGTATATGGAGTATAAGCCTTTAATCTGAGCAAAGACATGTTTCAGATAGCGCAGTCCTAATTCTATGAGACCCTACTGAAGGTCACATCTGAAACCACTGGCTTTGATTTTGATTCCCCACATCTCCATAAACTCAACCACAAATTGGTTCTCAAGTCTATATTCGTTTAGTCTTGTGCAACCATATTTTTGACTAAGTCCATAATGCCACATCACAGCCAAAAACCACCCACTTTGACTGGACAACACTGCTTAACTCTTTCCCCGCCAAACACAGAATGTTCTGTTATTTGTGAGAAAACGCTTCCCAGCCCCCCCAAAAATCTGTTTTTTTCACTCGAAGATGCTAGGGGACGCTATTACACATCTTCTGAATGAGTACACAATCTCCTGATAAATCACATCATCACAATTACTCAAACACATAGATGCAAGTAAAATAATCAAGTAAAGCAAGTTATTTTACTGAGTAAGATGCAGTAAAATAATCATATGCATATGTAAAACAACACGATCATCAATATTAAACATCATAGAAATCAAAACTATCTGATGTTACTGAATGAAATGTTGACCCAGGATGAGCTACAGGACAGTGCAACTATTATTGGTATTGATGGACTCCACTTGTGTTTGATCATCGCTCTGAATTTGTTCTGGATACAGTCTTTAATAAAAATGTTCTCAGCAAAATGTTGCTTTTTTAATGAAACTTACTCATATTCAAGAGTTGTTTAAAAAAGAATGCATGAAGCTAGAATAAAACGTTTTTGTTTGTTTGTTTAAAAGAAGAGCGTTTGGCTCTTTTTTGGGATATATTGCATGCTCAGATATTCATAAAATGGCTGCTGAATATTCAGCTTTGTCATCACAGGAATAAATGACTGCATTTGTATTAATATTTTACAATATTACTGTCACAATATTACTATTAATGCTTTTTTGAACATATAAATGCAGAATTGGTGAGTATGAGGGACTTCTTTCAAAAACATTTAAAAAAATCGTCAAAACTTTTGACTTGTATTTTTAGACAGATATTAATCCATATGGTTAAATGGCATATGTGGATCAAATTGTCACAGAGGGGTTTTTTTTATTTGATTTATTTATTTATTTTAGTTTGTGGGAACCTCTTATTACCATTGCTGTGGGCACATACACATACGAAAAGGCTTGACAGCAGTCATCGGACATCTCCTTCACATCCTTGCTTATTAATTGTAATGTATCCCAGGGGTATGAAATGCCAAAACAGCTTGTCAGATAGATTTTTTAACCGACAAAAGCTTGTCCAAAAGGCACGTCCCCCTGCTTGGCAGATAAGCAGTGAGGGATGATGTGTGAGAAAGACAGAGGCGTATTGTCTCTCTGGTGTTACTCACTCATCCCTCTCTGTCTCCACTTCTTCTGCCTCTCCTGCCTGCTATTATGCTGCCCTTGGGCTTGCCCATCACATACATCAAATTCAGCTTGCCTGCTCCAAGATTGTGCCATGTAAATTATTCAACCCAGAAAGCACTTGAGAAGGAGCAATCTCAGTATAGCGCAGCCTTTTCCAGCTTCTATCCAGAAAGAAAAAAAAGAAGAACTACTTTACGTTTTTCCAAATTGGTGGCTAATAGGTATGAATTCAGTCCCATTCGAACAGTCTTATACGCTCTGCTGACGTTTTGACGGTTATGTTTAGGGGTGCTTACTTTTTTTCTAAATATCATACAATTTCGCCACCTCGTAAAATAGATATTCTTTCCCATGAGATTGGGTTGTTTAATTTGCTAAAAAAAAAAGAAAAGAAAAAAAAACACATCTACATTCCCTAGACTGATATATCTCAACCCCCAACCACCCCATAATACTAAAACTACTATTAATACTATTACTATTACTAATACTATTAATACTATTAAAAACTTCATAATACTCGATACCACAGCAATACAATCTAACATGTGAATGAACATACTATTTTCATTATTCACTGTAAAGAAGAGGCTGAGGCTGGTTTTGAATCCATGTGCAGAAGTTTTAATAGAAAAACAAGCCACAGGAATATCCAAAAGGCAGTGGTCGAGAGGCAGACAGAATGGTCAAACACAATAAACAATCCAAACAGGCAAACAAGTCCAAAGGGTAGTCTGGAAACAATGATCAAGATAAACAGGCAATTGGTCAAAACGCAAGGCAAACAGACAATGGATAAACGCTCAGTAAGGCAGTAAGACTGGCAATTCTTCGCAAGGTCTGTTTGGCCATGCCACGCTTAAAATGGCTGGCAAACAGGAAGTGACTGTAGAGTGAGCAGAGACAGTGGCACACAGTCAGAATTCAGGTGAGGGCAATTCCTCAACTGGCCACTAGAGGCAGGCTTCAGAAGGGAGCAGAATCTTATTGAGCCCCATGTTAAACTGACCAACTTTACAGCAGAAAAAAAAAAAAAAAAAAAAAAAAAAAAAAAAAAAAAAAATTTACTGGACAAAATGTGGTTTTTGACTAATTTTGCTAATTTTGACCTTCATGACAACTGTGAGGGGGGTGAATTGTTTTCTAACTCATTCGTTTACGTTATATAAAGCCTAAAAGTTCTGCATAATTGAGGTCGTGGTTACAGGTGAATAGACATTTATCCGCCGTCTATAGTCATTGCGTCACCTAAGCTCCACCCACATCCCGCCTTTTTGCCCATTTTCTGTTATCCGGGAGTGACACGCGATGACTCGCTCAAAAGATGGCAATGCTCAGCTCACCCCTACTTTAAGCTTCAGAACGGCTTATCAGAATCCTATGGGTGACGTCACGGATACTACGTCCATATTTTTTTACAGTCTATGATAATTACCTATTATTAATAATAATTACCAATGTTTACTTTATGATGTTTATATAGTAATGTGTTTTAGATGTTTGTAACAATGTATAATTTATCTCCTTCGCCTGAACTTGAAAGAGCAATAGCGAGAAAGATACATTTCAAAATAAGAGTCAATGTGTATTTCGAGCTTGTTTATAATTAAAAGTAAAGCATTGTATACAAGTTGTTTTTTTTGTGGGTTTTTTTGGTCACACAAACTTTTTAATTTTATCCACATTTATATCATAGTCAGGAGGAAAGACTAAGAACAGCATTTGACACATTATTCAATAGAGTATCAGGGTTTTAATAGTTATAAAATAATTAAAAATAACCATTAGCCTTGAAAATAATTGTTAAAGCTACTCTATGTGAACTTTTAGTAGCTTGAAGAAGTCAAGAAGTTTGAGCGCAGAATCTTGGGAAATGTGGTTTTTACCTCACAGCCGGTGGGAAAGTTTCGGAATAGGACTCATGTTCGGGATAGGACTCAAGCAGAAATCATGTTGATGAATGTGATTATTAATGTTACTGTAGTATGAAGAAGAGCAGGAGAGAGTGTTGAGGGAGCTGAGCAAGGCCGCTGGAGCGACTTTTATTATGATTGTCATTTCCACTTTTCTGGTCATGAGTATGAGGTAACCTTGGTATAAATAGCATTTTCTCACAATTTACAAACAGTTGGAAAATTTTGTGATATTGTAAGAACTCAACTGAACAAAACATATAACACTAGCCTGGTGGTTTTTGGATATTTTACTGCAAAAATCCTACATAGTGGACCTTAATCTTAAGAAAAAAAGAAAAGCAACAAAATCCTTAAACTTATATGAAGCTTTTCTATAATCTGATATACTAACTAGACTAGAAGTAAAACAAATAGAAAAGTGAATTCCATGTATTTTTGCACTTGAACAGTTAAAAACACCATTATGACAAAATGTCAGTTTTGACATGCATTCAAGTAACAGCTCCGGTTAAAAGTTCAATTAATGCTTAACAACTTAACTAAACTCATTCGATTTTAGTCGACTAAAACTAAAAACAATTCAGGTGACTAAATATGACTAAAACTAAATGGCATTTTACTCAAAAGACTATGACTAAAACTTTAAAAAAATTTGTAAGAGACACTTTTATCTCAGGTATTTAATTCGTGGTCAAAGCAGCTCTGAATACCTACTCCTTGAGGCTCTGTCTCTTTTAAGTGTTTGACTGCAGACTAAAGCGAAATAACCATTTTTTTCATCCCAGCCGGTTTTCAGATGCATCTCACAGAGGAAGTCTTTCCTCATCTCTCATTACCTGTGGTGAAGTTTCAGTCACATACCGTGAACAGCTGGATTTTTTTTTTTTTTTTTGTATCCAGGTAAACTTGAATGTACTTTGCAACTTTTCATCCCCTGAAGGAAGAACTTACTTGGCGTTGGTTTCAGATACAGCAGGTGTTTGTGTAGGAGTCTACATCCTGTTTAACCATGAATGATTTCCTGTGTTGTAGGGTTGTGTTTTAAGCTTGTGGATTGCCTGTCAATGCCTATCAGCTGGCCTCTTTAACGTCCTAATTTAATCTGTGCGATTAGATTAGCTCTAGAGGAACAGGGAATGCTCCCCTGCGGCCACTTTGATCGAGCTAGTGGTTACACCAAATATGACAGCTCCTTGGCACATGCAACTTTCTGGCATTCTATAGTGTGCACATGTGAGACTACAACTTTGATTAAGTAATATAAAATGAGGGATCTAAATCACTGAATCACAAGGAAGTTCTGGTTACCATTAAATCAGATCGAAAGCTCAAATTGAATTCAAATGAGCAAGTAGATATTCCTAGATCTTTTGTTGGTCCAAGAGCATTGTCTCTGCAGTTCTCAATAGTGTTACCTCAATACCACATTGCAGCAGTTAGTACAACTGGGATTTCACCATTCTTTACCAATAGGGATTCCACAGAAGAAGAAGAAAAACACATTATTGTTAAGCATTTCAAGGTCTACTTCACAGATTTTTTCAATTAAGTAAACATGGGCAATAAATATTGGTTAATAACAATAACAAAGAGGGCTTGACATTTTTAGTATGTTTCTGTAGAGACTACTAAAGTTATAATGTTGAGAGCAGTGGGCAATTTTTTTTTTTTTTTTTTTTTTTGAATATTGCTCTTTGATTAATATTAAATACATAACAGACGAAGAGAGAAAGACTGATATAGATATAGTTTCATTTGAACAATTGTAGCATAATCAGCCTCTTTAGTCTAACCTTCTCCTTAGCATTTTATTGACATTTACTTATGTAATCAACCAGAGCACTGTGGCTCAATATGTCTGAGCATTTGCAACCATAGCACCACTTAACTTTTCTATAAAGACTCTCTCATTTTAAAGGTGCACTATGTCAATTTTCCGTCCGCTAGAGGTTGCCTATTTAAAACAAAGGCGTAGTTGGATGATGCTGAGTTTGAGTGCAGAATCTTGGGACATGTAGTCTCCACCTCACAGGCGGTCAAGAAATCGTGAAGAATTGGGACCGGACTCGGGCAGAAATCATGTTCATGGAAGCGATTATTAATGTTAATTTTATGAAGCAGAGCAGGACAGAGTGTTGTGGGAGCTGAGCAAGGCCACTGGGGCAATTGTTAATAAAATTAACGTAATAAACAGCTCTGTTTATCATATTAGATACACTTGAGTGTGTTGTAAAGGATGTTATGACGTCACTCGGTGCGTTCGCTCGAAGGCTGCTGTGACACTTGTTGCACACTGCACTAGAAGTAAAGTGCTTCTGCAAAATAAAACTGGAAACCGAGGGTAACGCAGATATGATGCAATTGACCCATTAAAATAGAACATTTCTCACAATTTACAAATAGTTTGGGACATTTGGGATATTGTAAGTACTCAGTTGAACAAAATATATAGCACTGGCCTAGTGGGTTTTAGATATTTGACTAAAATTGTTTACATAGTGCACATTTAACATGTTCCCTCCTTAAAATCATTCTTTGTCTACGTTGCCTTCTACACACCTGATCAAACTATGTGTAACTGTGACCTGTCAGATTCCTTATATTAGTGCAATGCACATTTGGCCCCCCTGAGTGACACAAAGTGACAGTAGGAGTCTGCCCAGAATCTCTGGTGACCCAGCTGCCCACTCTGGCATTCATCCACACCGGCTGGAGGTACAAGTTTGAGTTTCTCCTTATATCACCTCATAACCTAGATCATCTGCCATGGCCCATTGTTATGCAAACAGATTGCTTTAGGCTATACACAGCATTGGTTTAATTGCATCCAGTTAAGTGGGCAAGGGAGGTCTCAGCAGCACCGGCTGTTCAACAGATCAGACAAGCTCTCCACACATCTATTGGAACAACTATGCATGTGTGTGAATAAATTTAAAGTGGGCAAAGAGGATAAACACACCCATAAAGAGAATGAGAGACTAATATGCAGTCACTAAAGGCCAAAACTCATAATGTATGTCTCAAACATGTCTAGCCATACCAGCCGAGTTTCACTTGTTGTATTCTAAAATGTGTCAAAAACACAAATACATGTAGGCTATTATTATTATTTATTTGGGGTAAGTACGGGTGTGTACATGTTTTTTCTATCCCATTAGGGATTTCAACCTGAATGCATACTGACTCATGGGGACTTGTGTCATAGTTTCACTCATAGCCAGCAACGTCATTGCAACTTTCAAGGCCCAGAAATAGTCCATGTGACTACACACTGTAAAAAAAAATTCAGGTCTCCAACTGAACATTTTCAAGTGACTGATCATATCAATATTTTTCAGTTGGTCAAATTTAATTTCCGTGAATTAAATTGCATCAATTCACAGAATTTCTATCCGGCCAACTGAAAAATTTAGATGTGATCAGTCACTAGAACATTTACAATTGGAGACTTTTTCTTTTTCTTTTTTCTTTTTTACAGTGCAGTGGTTCAACCTTCCTTTTATGAAGTGACGAGAATACTTTTTGTGTGCAAAAACCTTAAATAACAACTTTATTCAACAATTTCTTCTCGCCTGTGTCAGTCTACTACGCTGTTGACGTAGTAAACTCAATACAGCTCTAAGCCTGCTCACTATTGGCTGATGTTGGTCACGTGAGCATATATCAAATATTTAAAAAAAAAAAGCCTTTGGATATGTTTTGCTCGAGATGATAAAAAAAGTGAAATCAAATGATTTCTTGATGATCATTTTCCACTCTTGTCTGTGTGTGATTTTACAGTATGACAATTATAAACTATTACAATTGTACCAATGCAAAGATTTGTGTGTTATTGAAATTGGATATAGGTAATTGAGTTAGACTATTTGATGTATTTGTTGCTACAAAACAAGAAAATGTGTCCAGAAGACATCAAAGCACCTACTTTGTCTTCTGTCAAAAGAAAATGAAACTTAGAAAATGAAATTTATTGAATAACAGAAAGACTGACTGTAAATGGAACCTGTATCAGCCACCTTTGAGAGTCATTAGCCTTATTCATTTCAGAGGCACGACTAACTAATGAGCTGGGAATATCCATTCAAACAGCTCATATAGCTTGACAGAACTTGCAGAATGAAAGATTCCTGTTTGTTTTCATAAGGTACCCTGTAACCATCATTAGCAGAATGTTCAGATATAAAAATAATATAGGTCAAGGAAACCAAGGTTAAAGCCCATGCACTGACGCTGACGGTATATATATTGCATCTTGTAAATATCATATCAACCAATTTAGTATAGTGTATTAGAGCAATACTGACAACGCACAGTCAAATAATAGCCTGATCTTTAATGTTCGTTATGATGCATGTGTTCTTTTCATAAAAGGTCACAGTTTCTTTATATCTCCTCAAATCATTTTCTGTTATGATATGATCTTATTAAAATCAAAGTATTGTGTATCTTGGGAAAAGAACATTTCTCAAACAAAAAAGATATTTCAGGCAAGACCTTTTGGTTGTATGGTACCTTGTTGACAGTTTTCATTAAAGGGTTAGTTCACCCAAAAATGAAATTTCTTTCATTAATGACTCCAATATCGTTCCACAGCCGTTAGACCTCTGTTCATCCTCGGAACACAGTTTAAGATATTTTAGATTTAGTCCATGGCCTTTCTGTCTTTTGAATGTAAGTGTATGCCCACTTGCTGTCTACGTCCAGAAGGTAATGAAAACATCATTAAAGTAGTCCATATGTGACATCAGTTGGTTAGTTAGAATCTTTTGATGTTTTGAAAATACATACTTACATTCAAAGGACCGAAAGGCCTCTGACTAAATCTAAAATATCTTAAACTGTATTCCAAGGATGAACAGAGGTCTTACAGGTGTGGAACGACATTGTGGTGAGTCATTAATGAAAGAAATTTCATTTTTGGGTGAACTAACCCTTTAAGTTTCAGTCTCTTACTTTGTTTTGGGTACTTCAATAGTTTACGCCTCTGAAAAGACAAAACATGCACATCTCTAAAAGCAGCAAATGCCCTCACCATTGTGTGGATCAATTCCAGTTAATACAAACAAACACTCAAAATCCGCCTTTCTATGGTTTAAAACTAGTCTTTGATGAAACCATAAATCAAATTCTGCTTGTTTCAAAGCTGCACTTGTTTTTTTTCAAACGCCACATTTTACTCAGCAGGTCATATAAGGATTGTGTAAATAAAGTGGGGCGGCAGTGGCTCAGTGGTTCATGTAGATTGTCTACAAACCGAAAGGTTCGATCCCCGGTTCCACCTGACCAAGTGTCGAGGTGTCCATGAGCAAGACCCCTAACCCCAGCTGCTCCCGACGAGCTGGATGGCGCCTTACATGGCTGACATCGCCGTCGGTGTATGAATGGGTGAATGTGAGGCAAAAATGTAAAGCGCTTTGGATGGCCATAGGGTCTGTTAAAAGCGCTATATAAATGCAGTCCATTTACCATTTACCAAAGTTGAAAGGATCTATTATAATTAATGGTAATAGTAAAACATTTGTACGGTGGTCATAGCTGTAAAATGGCAGTCTAATTTCATTCCAGAATTTTTTTTTATCTCAGTTCAAATAGTCAGTGCTTGCAGCTGATTTTTCTGAATAGACTATTTCTTTACTGAGTGACCTCTATTAAGTCCGCTGTGATATTACTTGGCCTCAGGCTCTATAGCTTTGGGGTAGAGATGAGAACTTGGTCTGCATTTTCAACTGGACCTGTTTCTTTTTACATCAGCCCACATGATGAGTATTACCAAATTGCATGGTCCTAAAGTATGTTGTTGTTATCTACATAAAAGACAGCTAGCAATGTGGGTGGCACGTCTTGCATTTTCTCCCAAAGCAAGCACATACACACACACTAATTAGGCTTCTATCTCAATATATTGCAAATGGTCTGCTGTGGATCCCACAAAAAAATGTTATGCTCCCAGAGGAGGCTATTAAGAAAACACAATTCTGTGGTTGATTTGTGATTTCGAAAACACCACGCGTTCACTACGAGCCCCCTTTGAATCAGGTCTGTTAAACTGAGTGGGTTCAACAACTTAGTAGCCTTCATATTTAGGTCTGTCTGTGGAAGTGAGCAGTCTAACACAGTGGTTCTTGCAGTTGCCCAGTAGTTCACAACACAATGAAATCAAGCCACAACACAACGGAATCAAGCCACAACACAACGGAATCAAGCCACAACACAATGAAATCAAGCCACAACACAACGGAATCAAGCCACAACACAACGGAATCAAGCCCCAACACAACGGAATCAAGCCACAACAAAACGGAAATGCTCCCGACCACTAGTGGCTCTCAGAGCACAGTAAAGTTAGTTTTCCTTGCCATTGTTCTATAGATTCACCAGTCTTACGAAGATATAAACACGTAACAACAGTTAAGTGTGTAACCATTGCATATCGAAATGAAATATAATTTCAAAATCACCTACATGCATTATAGCAGCATTTTTATACGCGTGAAGGCTTTTAGTCGCTATCATGGCACTTGATGCCCAAGGGAATGTCTGCCAATTTCACCATGCAGTTGAAACATATCATTTGTATGAATTAAAATTACATTTAACATTTAAAAACAGACATGTTAAAATTCCACAGCTCATTTTAATTCATACAGATATGTTTCAACCACTTGGTGGAATTGGCAGACATTCCCTTGGGCATCAAGCGCAGTGATAATGAGTAAAAGCATTTACGAGTATAAACAGCAGCTATTTTGCATGTAGATGAGTTTGAATTGATATTTCATGTCAATATATAATACATATACACACTTAAAACTGATCGTAGTCTTTATATCTTTGTAAGACTGGCGAATCTATAGAACAATGGCAAGGATAACTAACTTTATCGCGCTCCGAGCCCCCTAGTGGTCGGGAGCATTTCCATTGTGTTGTGGCTTTTTTGTTGTGACTACAGATTAACAAAATGGGTTGAGTGGGTTTTTCTGGCAAAGCATTAAAAACATGTAATTAAAAAGCAATAAATACAATATGAATCTAATTTAAAGACATATTAATCCATATCTTTTAAATATAAAGGATCTTTATTGGCATCTATGGTTCCGTGAAGAACATCCATTGAACCATTCCTTTCCACAAAAGGTTCTTTAGGCCACATGTCCATGCGTTTTTAGCCTGCTACCAATTAGGCTATCCCTCATGTATTTAAACCTGAGTGTGTTCCTTGTCAAGTTGTGTCCTACATGGATGTTATGTTTGGTGCGCTCAGTCTGTTCCCTGGTACTCTGTTCTCCATATTAGATTTATGTTTTTTTTTGTATTATTATAATTATTAAACTCACTGAATTTGGATCCAGCTCTTCATTTGTTTTTGAGTTCACCCAGTGTTAGAGTTCCGATCTGATCAAACCTGCTACTTGGCCTAAATAATTTAAAAACCACTGATCTAACACAGCCCACCCATAGCACACATAAAAAAATTAAAAAAACAACACGCACACAAACTCAGACCCTCGACACACACATCCACGCATCTGCACTCGCGCACAAACTCAAACCGCATACTCTACATGACAAGCGCTCGGAGACAGATTGCGATTAAACGCTCCATTAGTTTCTATAATTCTCTCTCACCCTCACTGTGAAAACAGACTGAGAAGGACATTGTGTTTTAGTTCAGAGCTGCGCACACCCACACAGGCCAACATCATGACCTCGTTTAACAATCCAATCACATTCTGACTGTTTCGCCCACTGTCATATAGACCTAATTCACAATGAAGCGGCATGTAAATTTGATTACAACCAAATAAAGTGGCAAGCGGCATAAAAACCTGCTCGCTACAATATTTATTTGGTGTTTTAACATGTAATCCTCTTGTTCTACCTGCTAAGCGGTACACAGAGAGGTCCGTTTTTT
Organism: Pseudorasbora parva; assembly: GCF_024679245.1. NCBI lineage: Eukaryota > Metazoa > Chordata > Actinopteri > Cypriniformes > Gobionidae > Pseudorasbora > Pseudorasbora parva. The sequence goes on along the minus strand of NC_090181.1, from coordinate 30,436,509 downwards.
TTTTCTGTGGGTTGTGTTTGATAAACAGGCAAATGTGGGTGTGCAGACATATAAAATGCAAGTGTTGCCCTGCCTGGGCTTGGTGCCATGACAGACTGTGGAATCAGGGCCGCTCAAAGTGAAGAGAAGACCGGGAAACATTAACCATCACAGACAGGCAGTCAGCAGCAGAGCATTCTGCTGAGGTTAGGGGGCCGTGGGCCGATCTGCAGGGGAGGTGACAGCATGCTTCATATATATATATATAAACAAAAAACATCTAGTCACTGCAGAAGGCACCGACACCACACTGCTCTGAATCTTTACAAGTATGCGCTTTAGAAATAACTGTGTTTCTTAGCACATGTGAAGTAGGCTACTCAGAAAAAAAGAAGAATTGATGTTGCTTTCTTTTCAATGTTGAACTGCAATATCCTGAGGATGCTCGCTAAAAGAACACTGAAAGAGTTGGGAGAACTGCAGGAGTAAGATAAGCACAATGCAATGCTTGTACATTATTAATGACAAAACAATGCTATAAGTGAATTACAAATGCAGGCACTGTTGTTGAAGGCTTTGGCCCAGAGAGGGGTTGGTAATTCAAAGAAAGCATCCTGTCTGAAATTAATGAGAAAAACTTGGTCATTTATGGCCAGGGTCCAAATATAACACTTGCCAGGCACCAAATGAGAGTAAAAATTGGCTTGCATTAATTAGAACTGCATCATAACATATTTTAAAACAATTTTAAGAATGACCCTTTCTCTAATGTGTTTAGAACCATTTCTTTGGTTGCTAGGCAACGTGGGGGAGAGGACGCTGGCGTTGTCTGTTCGCCGCTTCTCCACCCACAAATCATGTTAATGTACTATTAGATTTAGATTTTATTTTATTTTATTTCCTTATGTTTGTGACTAGTCTACCAGTCAGAGCTACAATTGGGACTGTTGCTGATTGCTGGCAGCCACTGAGAGGACGTTGCTTGTCGTTTCGCCGTTTTCCACCGCTTCTCTAATGTTTATGTTTGAATTGCTGCGGTTGGTTCTGGTTTAGAGGACATTTGATGTTTTTCGCCGCGGCTGCTCACTGGTGGTCTCCCTTGGGCTTAAGCTGCATGGTGGCTGAAGTTTGCACCGGGCTAGCGTCATCCGGGCCATCGTCATCGTCATCGGCGTCGGGCATGATGTTGGGATGTTCCACTTCTCGGCTGCGCCGCTGTTCCGTCCTGCATTGCGGCCGTGGAGCGGCTTGGACTTCTGCGCCGACCCTCGGTGTGTCCACAGAAATGCCCGGAAAAATGTTCTGCCTCCTGCATGGTGCTGCGGCGATCCCCATCGTTTGAATCGTCATGAAGACCCATCATCTGGTCTTCAGCTGTCGTGCCTCGGCGATGTCATCGGGACACTGCCGCTGGGAGAAATCTGAAACATGGAGTGGACCACAGTGTGCTGCGGAGCTAACAGAGACTTCCACCATCAGCTGTTTACTGTTCACCATCAGCTCTGTTTCTGTTCACCATCAGCTATGTTTCTGTTCACCATCAGCTCTGTTTCTGTTCACCATCAGCTCTGTTTCTGTTCACCATCAGCTCTGTTTCTGTTCACCATCAGCTATGTTTCTGTTCACCATCAGCTCTGTTTCTGTTCACCATCACCTCTGTTTCTGTTCACCATCAGCTCTGTTTCTGTTCACCATCAGCTCTGTTTCTGTTCACCATCAGCTCTGTTTCTGTTCACCATCAGCTCTGTTTCTGTTCACCATCAGCTATGTTTCTGTTCACCATCAGCTCTGTTTCTGTTCACCATCACCTCTGTTTCTGTTCACCATCAGCTCTGTTTCTGTTCACCATCAGCTCTGTTTCTGTTCACCATCAGCTCTGTTTCTGTTCACCATCAGCTCTGTTTCTGTTCACCATCAGCTCTGTTTCTGTTCACCATCAGCTCTGTTTCTGTTCACCATCAGCTCTGTTTCTGTTCACCATCAGCTCTGTTTCTGTTCACCATCAGCTCTGTTTCTGTTCACCATCAGCTCTGTTTCTGTTCACCATCACCTCTGTTTCTGTTCACCATCAGCTCTGTTTCTGTTCACCATCAGCTCTGTTTCTGTTCACCATCAGCTCTGTTTCTGTTCACCATCAGCTCTGCTTCTGTTCACCATCAGCTCTGTTTCTGTTCACCATCAGCTCTGTTTCTGTTCACCATCAGCTCTGTTTCTGTTCACCATCAGCTCTGTTTCTGTTTACCATCAGCTCTGTTTCTGTTCTGTTTTCTGTGTTGGTTGATTGTTTGTAGTATTCTATATTTTTATTTGTTATTCATTTTTTGTTGTTATTTTTCCCCCCTTTGTTGCACTTTGAGATTCTTCGGAATGAAAAGTGCATTATAAATAAAATCTATTATTAATGTAAGTGAAAAATCAAAGCGGAAAAAAAAAATGTTGCAGTACGTTTATCTTCTAACTATTTTCTCCTCAAGGGAAGAGTTTCAGAGGTTAGGACGCCTCCAGAACTCCATATGGTAACACATATGTGGAATATTTCTGCATTCAACCAAATTAAAATATGAGTAATAAAGTCATGTCGTCTTCACATACTGTAGTTGTAATATGTGTAGCTTTACTGAGAGATGAAGACTGGCTCATATCTACTGCGAGTCACACATGTCCCACTGCTTGTCACAAATATGCAATATGCAATAATCACATAATATTTAATAAAACACTGCAATATAAAACATACAGCATTTTTGAAGAAGAAAAATGCAAAATTATAAATTAAATATTAATAAAAATAGACAAAATAATAATAATCATCAAATTAATTCAGTTCTTCTGATTCAGTTAATATTATTAAATAATATAGATTGTGACTCTTGTGTGTCACAAATATGTAAAGATAATAATATATTTAATTAAATATTACATAGTATTACTAAATAATAGAGAAATACGTCTGCTACTACTACTACTACTACTACTAATAATAATAATAATAATAATAATAATAATAATAATAATAATAATAGCAATAATTTACAAATCACATAAACTTATATTTTATTCACAATAGAATATAGACAGCATATCAAATGTTGAAAGTGAGACATTTGAAATGTCATGTCAAATATTGGCTCATTTTGGATTTCATGAGAGCTACACATTCCAAAAAAGTTGGGACAGGTAGCAATAAGAGGCCGGAAAAGTTAAATGTACAAATAAGGAACAGCTGGAGGACCAATGTGCAACTTATTAGGTCAATTGGCAACATGATTGGGTGTAAAAAGAGCCTCTCAGAGTGGCAGTGTCTCTCAGAAGTCAAGATGGGCAGAGGATCACCAATTCCCCCAATGCTGCGGCGAAAAATAGTGGAAATCAGAAAGGAGTTTCTCAAAGAGAATTGCAAAGAGTTTGAAGTTATCATCAGTGCATAATCTCATCAAATTATTCAGAGATCTGAAATAATCTCTGTGTGTAAGGGTCAAGGCCGGAAAACCATACTGGAGGCCCGTGATCTCCGGGCCCTTAGACGGCACTGCATCACATACAGGATTGCTACTGTAATGGAAATACCAACATAGGCTCAGAAATACTTTCAGAAAACATTGTTGGTGAACAAAATCACCCATGTCATTCGCTGTTGCCAGCTAAAACTCTATAGGTCAAAAAAGAATCCATATATAAACATGATCCAGAAGCCCATGTGTTTTATCTGGGCCAATGCTCATTTAAGATGGACGTTGGCAAAGTGGATAACTGTTCTGTTATCAGACAAATCAAAATTGGAAGTTATTTTTGGAAAACTGGGATGCCATGTCATCCAGACTAAATAGGACAAGGACAACCCAAGTTGATATCAGCGCTCAGTTCAGAAGCCTGAATCTCTTATGGTTTTGGGTTGCATGAGTGTGTGTGGCATGGACAGCCTACACATCTGGAAAAGTACCATTAATTTTAAAAGCTATATCCAAGTTCTAGAACAACACTCTCCCATCCAGATGTCGTCTCTTTCAGAGAAGACCTTGCATTTTCCAACATGACAATGCCAGACCATAAACTGCATCAATTACAACATCACGTCTGCATAAAAGGAAGATCCGGGTACTGAAATAGCCAGCCTGCAGTCCAGATCTTTCACCCATAGAAAACATTTGCCGTATCATAAAGAGGAAGATGTGACGAAGAAGACCTAAGACAGTTGAGCAACTAGAAGCCTGTATTAGACAAGAATGGGATAACATTCCTATTCCTAAACTTGAGCAACTTGTCTCCTAGAAAGAAAAGGTTTTATTTCTGGACCCTGTTTAGACTGGCAAATAGTACCTTTAGGGGTACAAAGCATGTGGTTAGGGTAGTATCCTCAAAAACGTATGTACCTTTAAAGTGTACATGCATAAGGATACATATACTGTATGTATATTCGTTAAAGTACTAATATTCAGCTTTAGAGGTAGATAAGGTTCATCTTTGAAGGTACTGCCCCACTGACATGCTAATGGTGCTCATTATTTTAACAGTGTTTGGCAAATGAAATGGCTTTGCTTCTGTCACTGAAAGCCTGAAGTGTTTAATTCAACCCGTTTATGTAGGTGGTTTGAATGCACAAATTAATATTAAAGAAAATATCTCAAAAAGTCTTTACAATAACTGCTTTGTTTGTTTTTCAAAGGAGATCAAATACATTTAAAAAAACAAAGAGGGATAGAGGGGATGAAATAGCAGGTGACTGAAAGTGGACAGTATGTCAGCCACCTTTGAGAGTCATTAGCGGTGTTCATTTGAGAGGCATGACTAACTAATGAGCTGGCCATTTCCATTCACGTTGACTTTCAATTGAGTCACTATTTGTGATTTTAGGCCATCATTAAGCTCACAGCATTATTAGATAAATATTAAACATGCCGCTCAGAGACTGTTAGACTGCATGGTCCACTCTCGCTTAGCCTGTGCGAATTGCAGCCAGGAAGTAAGGAAAAGCTGCAATTGTTGATAAGGTCACAGGGTGTGTTTAATCCTGGACTCTTGGCAGGGATCACACTACAACATGCCAGCAGAGAAAGAAAGAGAGGGATGGTTGCTTTCGCCCCCTGGCCCCTACGGGCGGATCAGTGGAGCGGGTCGCCGCTTCTGCCCACAGATGGGCAGGATGCCACCACACAGTCACCCCACACACATTTGTCCCCAGTTTGCCTTTGTACAGCTGAGGCCATTTCTGAGAGCATTTCTCCCTAGGAAATACCAAAGCAATGCACTTTAATTGAATTTCCATCTGTCTACTATAATAACCACCTTATATAGATCCAGTCACAGCACAGCTCTTCTAGAAATTTCCGAAGCTCTTCTGTTGTCTTTCCAGGAGCACAAAATTACCTTTTTCTTCTCAACACAAAGGTGAAGGATTGTTTTAATAATGCATATAGCAGTTATATTGAATAAGGTTTCATAAGCAGTGGCTGGGAGTTTGTGTGGGAGACGTCAAAAAAAATTGTACATTGCATATGAAACTCATTGAGTGGGCCATAATTGTATTAACTGCGACATGATGCAGTGTGCTTGATGACACGGTGTTGTTTTTACCTCAGTCTGCATCCAAACCAAATCCAAATGTGATCTGCTTCCAGGCGCCATTCAGATCACAGGTCTCGTTTTCCTTGTTGTTTCTGCATGTCTGAAAAACACAAGCGATCCAAAGCTTTAACTTTAAACATGCATCTATTTCATACGGTGCTTTATAAACCATTTTCTATCATTTCCAAGAGTGCAGATAGAAAGACTGCAGAATAAAGGTGTAGATACGACACTAAACAGTGTCATTTATCACGTTTTTTTTTCAGTCAGTTTCCATATTTTCAAAGAGAAGCACTGGATGGAGATGAAAGTGGCAGTAAAAGCATTGGACATATGAGTCAGAGATCCCAGAGTGCCCCAGTAATGGTCAGAATAACAGTACACAGTCAAAGAAACCATGCAAAAGTATGACTGTTTTCTTTTTTTCCCTCAAAAACAAGCCCTTGACATTTTTTTCCTCCACACATGAAGAAGGTAAGAAACCCTTTTTTTTTTAATTATCTCTGCAAGCAATCCACTGACAAATTGAGACATTCTTGCCTGTGATGACATACTGACTCCCGGCCTTTCATCATTGCTTTATTTCCCGAAGCAGTTAAGGTGACATCCTCCACAGACAACAGGTCCAAGGTCTGCAACACTTAATTCTGTTCAAGTAACATCTCATCCTGTTGTTTTCTCAAAGGTCCGTGGCAAATGATCTTGCCATGGATGGCACTTTCAAGAGTTGTTGCTTTCATTAAATCACCATTTTCTCTTTTATCTCTTAGAATGAACCCCTGAGCAAGAGATACATCAGAAAGGTTCTTTATTTTAAATATTTATTGTACAAGTCTCATATTTTGTCAAAGTTAATGGTAACTGATTATGATTATGAATGAATGTGAATTGGGTGGCACAAGTTCTATTTTTCTGTGTAACAGAGGCAAGCTAGTAAGAGCTCTGTGTGTGGACCTCACTCCCCTGACTTCAAGGGGCATGCTAGAAACTAACACTAGAGACTGTGTTCTTTAGCATCTATGTTAGTGTGCCCACTTCCCATGCCAGAGACTCCCATGTGAAATCCCGCTCTGAGATCAAGTAACCGGCTACATAAACAAGCACAGTGGTCATTCCTCCCAAAGAAAGGAAAAAGTCAAATAGTTATTAATGCCAAGGGTGCATTAAATATTCAACTATATTACTGATCTAAGAAAATGGCAGTGGTGGAATTCTCCAGAACAAGAAAATGGATGGATCAAGAGATGTAACTGACCCACACATAGCCCACAAATAGCCTACACAAAATCTGACATGACATTGATTAAGAGGTTGGGCCTGATAACTCTTATTGTTAAGGGTCCTAGTTAACGGCAGAGGTCCCTGCTGATTAAATTCCCAGCTGGCCCACAGCTGAGAAGGGTGGTGATTAAAACAGACATGATAGAGGCAGTATGGAGAACTTTGGTCACCAGAGGACGTAGCGGGAAAATGGCACATGTAGAGATAACATGTCTAGAAGTACTGCAATGGAGACATAGACCCTGGGTCACTCCCTTCTGTGGGGGACAGCCCTCAGAGGCCCTTCTGAAGTAAGGATCTCTTTCCTGAAGCTTTCCTAGCCTGGATGATGGTCCTCAGATCAGTCTTACTATCTGGGAGATTCAATCGAGAACACCGCTTTTGCTCCCAAGCTCTCTCAGGGGGCACTCTAGAGGCGATGCTCTCCCTCTCTGCTTTGCAGATGAGGAGCTCATTGACAACTGAGACCTCCTGGTGGCAACTTTTTTAGACCATGAGGGGCAAGGGATACTGCTTAAAGGCTGCAGATTGCTTCTCTCTGAAAACCTGTTGTCTCCTTGTTGCCGGAAATATTTACCCAAAGACGCCTCTCCGTTGCTACCAACACAATTCAGTAATGTCAATAAGGCCCGGTCCCTCACACTCATCAAGGTCTTAGAGGAAGTCGCCCTAGTATGCCTGCATAATAGATATTGTATGCAAGCAAGCACCAGCCTGACCCACCACCATATAAGCCCGAACAAGAGAAGTGGGAGAGTGAGAGCATCAGAGCTGGCGGATGAAGACTGAGAAAGTGCCAAATGATCGAGTTACCAGCTTCATCTGTGAGCCTCACAATCTGAAGCAGTGCTCCAAAACCGCGAACACATATGATATATTTTGGGCAGGAATGCACATACCGCTTGAAGTGCTCAGTCACCATTTCTTTGTTTTATTCACTTTTTTACACTTTGTGATTCTGATTAACAAAGTTTTCTGACTGCTTTGACAAACAACAACAAAATAAGACAGTTTCACAACACAGAGAGCTCGCTGAAGTGCAAAATGCTAACTCTATTGTGTGCTGGCGTCCCTTTGTAGCTTCTGTGTATGCTGTCACATGCTATGCTGTCAGCAGCCATGTTACCCTGTAGCCCGAGCCTGTTTTTCACTGAAGCTAAGCAGGAATGAACCTAATCAGTACCTGGATGGGAGACCTCCTGGGAAAAACAGGTTGCTGCTGGTAGAGATGTAAGTGAGGCCAGCAGGGGGTGCTCACCCTGTCGTCTGTGTGGATCCCAATGCTCCAGTGTAGTGAAGGGGACACTATACTGTCAAAGAGCACCGTCCTTCAGATAAGACGTTAAACCGAGGTCCTGACTCTCTGTGGTTATTAAAAATCCCACGATGTCCTTCGGAAAAAAATGAAAAAAAGAGTAGTGGTGTAACCCTGGCATCCAGGTCAAATTTGTTTCAGTCAATCTCATGTCAATCTTGAGTACCTATAGAGTAGTATTGCATCCTTAATATCTCCGAAAAGTCTTTAGTTTTGTTATATTTATAAAAGAAATATAGGCTGTACCGAGTCTTTTCGGAAAAAAAAAACAGAGGGGCTGGAGGCGTATCGTGTGGGCGGAGCTAAAGAATGACGAACGCGCACAAAGAGGTGACGTCCTCAAGCGTGGAGAAGAAAACGCTACCCTAAATAAACCATCGCTTTCAATCAGATTCAGCTAATACATAAATGATCCGGAGGCTAAAATAAAATTGAACAGGAGAAACAGCAACAGCAGGACGTCCATCTCTGTGGTATGTACTGTATTTAGTGGCCTGTCAACATTTGTGTGTGTTTACTCGCAGTTTATGAGGACATGATTCGGTTTATGGACTATTGTATGCGACTAAACCTTGGCAGTAGCAAGCAAAACGGTTTTGCACGTCAGACTAGTGTAACGTTATACATAGAACAACAATGGCGTCCGTTAGCGCATTTGAATGATGAAGCACGCTTTGTGAGAACGCTAGGTTTATGTTTGGGTGGTTTTACAATAAACAAACTGACACCTATATTGGTCAGCTAAACAAATGTATTTAAACACACACCATAGATTGCATGCTTTATCGTTGCCCTATGTTGAAGTTGTTTTGTATAAAAAAGTTAGTTGGTGAAAAGGCAAATTGCAAAGTTTGCATCTGTACATTATTGCAAATCCTGACTAACTAAGAAAAAGGACCGAACCTTTATCGTTGGGACTGCTCCGTCAAAAACACACTTCTTTGGTAACTGTTGATTTCGTGAAGTCCTGTGACAGCAGTGACCGTGGTGATCCACTTTTGCGACACGACTGAAGCGTGATGTTATGAAGCTTCCTGTCATTTCTGCATTCAAATCGGTTCAAATGCAGCGCTGCCTTCCCGGAATGCTGTGCTGAAGCGTTGAAGTCGCTTGATGTCACCCATAGGAATAAAGTGGAGCGCGGCGCGACCATAGATCTGCACCTGAGAGCAGTGTTTATGGGCGTGCATTTGGTCTCTCGCTCTAGTCCATCCAAAAATGGATGTAGTGACTGTGATGTCACTCATAGGATTCTGTAGTTCTGAAGTGTAAAGTAGGGTCGAACTGGCCGTTGCCATCTTGGCAGCGCCCCATTGCCTTTCCATACTGGCCAGTCATTGAATTGCTGCTTAAGTCACTTCCTTATTGGCCTCAAGAGAAATTGGGGGAGGTTGCCACTTGGTCATGACACAGCTCCAATCAGGATTGGATTACTTCAGACGTGTTATGCGGAGGGGTGTTCCCCATAGTGCTGTTACCGATGCAGTGCGAGTTTACTTCAAAGGAAACGTAATACTTAATTATCAAGAGAGCGATTAAATACTTTGAATGGAAAATTTAAACAAATAATATCATATGTGTGAGCTGGCATGTCTGAAACTTCAAAAGTAGTTAAAACCAAACTTTTAGTCATATATGTCTTCAAATCTTCCAGTAATCTGGTGCATGGTATCTTTGCACTATTCTTCACCACTGTGTTCCATTTAAATCTCTGTTGGATTTCAAGAAGAAGTACTACCATAGACAGCCTGTCAGCAGCAGGGCAAACAGCATTCTGCTAAGGTTAGAGGGCTGCGAGCTGATCTGCAAGTGAGGTGGCAGTGTGCTTCAGATATGTAAACAAACAAAAAAATGTCACTTCAGAGGACAATAACACCATATAACCTCTCTATACATTCATGAACCCTTCAAGCATATGATATTACAGTAATTTTCTCATGGAGATTTATAGTCCAAATACAGATGCTTTTATGAGACTTCTAAGAGATGCTCGTTTGTTTTCCAAGATACGACTAAATGCACAGAATGCTAAAAGACTTCACAGAACTGCAAGAATGAGATAAGAAAAACACAAGGCTTCTACATTTTAAATGAGCAAACAATGTTATAAATGAATTATGAATTAGGACATTTAACTTGCCTCTGAAGGTTTGGATAACAGGAGATAGAGCCACAAACAGTGAGATCAAGAGATAATACACAATTCATAACGAATGAGGAGAAAAACAAAACAAAAAACGCTTTTGACCTCATTTATAGATTTATACAGGTGCACATCAGAAGCTTGTTTATAATGTATTAGACCCTTTTTAACAACCTGAATGAAGAAGAAAAATACAAATATTGCTGTAAATGACTGGACATTTAAAGCAGCTCAAATTAATGCTGTTATTTTGAACTTATTGTTCAAGTGCACGAATTATTGGCACCTTTCATGCACGAATTATTGGATTATATATATATATATATATATATATATATATATATATATATATATATATATATATATATATATATATATATATATATATATAATTTTCTTATTATTTTGTTTTGTTTTTTTAATTTTTTGAGGGAGTTACATATATATCCACTGCAGTGGATGCCATGGATCAGCGGTATAAAATTCAATAGAACAAATTTTTGGTCTGCAAAAAAACAAAACAAAATTGTTTTAAAACATTTACTAAGAGCAAATGGTATGGAATTGGTACTAAGCACTGAAATTATTCTCCAGAGTTTTGCTTTATGACCCGGTATGAAGTTTAAAAGATATTTTGTAGAATCACAAGTTCATGCATTCATTGAAATTGAACAATTTAGATGTGATCGGTCACTTGAAAATTTTGTATTGGAGAGGCCTGAATTTTTTTACACTGCGCAATTTACCCTTTGGCGCTATTCTATTGAGAGAATCGCAGATGAGTAGCTGACGCCCGCAAGATATTTAGCATGCTAGATATCTGGACCTGTCAGCTATTCAAAATCCTGCTGTGTGACATCGGCGGTGTCCGACAGCCAACGAGAGAGCAAGATAGAGGGCAGCAAGAAGTTCAGGGAGGAGTAATAGACCAGAATATCAGTTTTTTAAAAGATATATATTTATATAATTATATCAAACAGAAACAAAGCACAAACATTTGCTTGACCAGCAGCACATTGCAAAATGATTTATTCACCTCCAACTCTCTTTGCAGAACATAATTACTGATCCCTGTGTCTCCCCAATTTTGGATCACAAGCTTTCTGCAATCTTCTGTTTTTAATAACTTTCGTTGTTTCCTTGTCCCTGCTCACGTGTGTTTGGCTGTGAAACGTAGTTTGCGGATCGGACAGAGTTTTTGCCAATTCTCCCTCTTGTACAGTCATGCAGTGTGAAACCTCCTGTCACCGATCCATCGTGCAGTGTGAACACAGCAGTGACTGAATGCTACCCCAGAGAGTCGAGCAGTGCAAAAAGAGCAGTGATCCGATGAGTTCGAAAATCGTGCAGTCTGAACTCGGTATTACTCTTGGTTCAAGACTTCTCTCTGTTCCTTAGTAAAAGTTGGTCTCAGCAGCTTTGCGAAAAGGTTTTAAGAGAAAACTCTTAGCTACTATTTAGGAGAACTCTTAGTGCGAAGATAAAATGTTTGGTGAACACGGCCCCTGAACTTGCTTCATTTCTGAATTTCTAGATCCACAAGCTGTGTAGAATACTCTAACAGAACTTGTGGACAGCAACATTTACATGGGTGTAAGGAAACAAATCATTTGCATGAAATTCTGTCAAAATACCAGGCCTCTCCTCAACAGCTGACATGAAGGGGGGGGGTCCCATTACACATCATGGCACTTGTTTGTTCAGTCTCTGAAAACATTTGCTGGGACACAGATTCCTGTGCGCGCTAGTAAATAGAAACATTACTCTATTAAGCAGTGATAAATTGCTTTATTCTTCTCCTCAATTTGTGCTGTCCCACAGCAATGCCAGTTATTCCACACTGAAGGGCTTGGAACACTGATGTACACACTTCAGCTCCGTTACCTTGGAAACATAGCCCGAAGTGAAGAAGGCATCTGAAAAGCGGACAGACACCGTCAGTGAGGATTCCAGCTGGTATTGCTGTAAACATCTGAGCCATACACCGTTAATGTGACCAAATGGGTTCGAGAGCAGGGCTCCTTCTATCTGGTAAAATTTGAATTTAATTTAATCCAAAAAACGGTTTGCACTTCACGCATGTTTTGCCTTTACACATAGGTCAGATTGCCTTGTTCATCGATGGACTCAAATACAATTGAATATTTTGCACTCTAAGAAACAAAGGTACAAAATCTGTCACTGGGGCCGTACCTTTTCAAAAGGTATACTTTTGTACCTAAAGGGTGCCTATTGGTACCTTAAATGTACATATTATTACATAAAGTGCACTCTAAAAACTAATACTATGATTTACTCAATTTTTTTGGTGAAACATTTTTACACTAAAAAAATTGAGTAAATTTTAAAGCAGTGAAATCAATTATAGACACCATAAGAACTGAGTAAATGTAAGTAAAAAAATTAAGTAGATCTGAGTAACTGCATTTGTTACATTAACAAATTCAATTGAGTAGAAAAAATTGGGTAAAAAGCATTTAAAAACCAATATTTATGACTAATATGAACTGTTTTTATTTATGAGTATTACTAACTTGTAAAGTATAACTTTAATTTCCTCTAAACCTTTGTAAAATACTCCACAGTCCACACAAACACACTTTATACATGACATGGCCTTTATTGTCGACGAGTACAGCAATAACGTTACAGCATATATTACTGTTTTGACATGTAAAGAATAACAGTTATTTTACAACATTTAAACTCATGTAACAAACATTTTAGAAGTAAAAATTAAACATTTAAACGTAATTCAAGTGTAATCAACCGGTCTGTTATCTCATTTCCACCGTATCAGCGCTGTTTCTCGAGCCTGAGATGGACAAATGTTAGCGGTCTGCGGGTGGACTTTGAACTTGAGACCACTGTCCTGCGTTTCATTCGTAGCTGAAAGATGCTGCGAGGCGCCAGACTCCATAACCTGACAATAAACAAACAGTGCCCAGTTTTAATAAGATTTTATCATCCAAATTCATTATATTCATTATCTTTACGAATAAAGTTGTGTGTTTTGAGCAACACAGCAGGCGTTTCAAAGACCAACGCCACACGTTAACTTAAGGTGACTCACACTGTCCCTGTATGCTGTTTTGAAATAAATAAAATGCCTTTTAGCACAGTAATGATTATATAGATAAAACAAAACATACAAACCTGAATTTCACTGAGGAAATGCCCCAATTCTGCGACGCTGAGAAGAAGAAACTGCTCTGGTGACTGAGGAGAATTCAAATATCCGAACTCACTCAACCGTCGAGCTGTCGTCACGTCAGAGGGTGGGGGAGGGGTGCATTGTTTTAATCGAGTAAACTTACTCAATTTCTTCAGTGTGTGTTAAATATTAATAATCTTGATTTTAATTAAGTAATATTTGTGGTTCTTGAAACAGATCGGTTTAATTCTCCATTCTCAAATATTTTGAAATAAATTTCACAAATGTATTAAGTATATTTAAAATAAATAATTGGTTATTTGAATACTAAATTATTTTAGTGAAAAAAACTTAAATATAACTTTAAATTTTAGACAAAATTAACTGTTGGATTTTTAGTCAATTATTTTGGTATGTTTAACTAAAACCATCAAGTAAATGATATTGAGAGATTTTATTAAGTTAATAAAGTTAATTATTACTGTGATATTTACTAAGCCACTGAATTATTTTTTAGAGTGTGCACATATTAGTAGGCTACTAGGAATAAATCTTTTGACAAAGTCAAATCCCAGTGACAGGTTTTATACCCCTTTTAGGTTTTTTTCTCTTTTTTTCTTAAAGTGTACCATTTGACTGAACGAACTCTTAATATGGTTGAATTTAAATACTGTAGAATATCTCAAGCTATAATGTTGGCATCTCTAGTGGTCAGACATTTTAGCATGCTTCATGGGGCTTGGAGGAGAAGCTCTGCACCAGTGTCATCACACAAGAACAGATGGCGTTCAACAACAAATGCATAGTTAATTTTCATATCATATTATAACATTTATGAAATGCACAAAAAAATAAGAGCTATATATTGTTTATTTAAAGAGACTATATGTAAGATTTTTGGATTAAAGTATCCACACACAAAAAAAACACTAGAATATTTTGTTGACTTGTGTAGGCCTTCTTACATTAACCCAAATGTTTCATAAAATAGCCAGCTATTTTACCCAGTGTAACGGCCCATATCATTGCATCGCCTGTAAATGACATCACATTCGTGCTATCCTTGATTTTTACTTCCGTAGAAATCATGGAGGCACCGAAGATGATTTTAATATACAGTATTGTGTATTTTATTACACAGGTAAGCATACCTTTATCAGGTATTAACAGTTGTATTGTTTGAATCTCTTTTTCTGTGAGTAACATGTTTGTACCATGCCTCAGAGACAACATTATTTTGTCAAGTGGTTAACATAGCATAACAGTAAACAGATCTGCCATACAATGTTTTCAAGTGAATTGCATGCCATTTAGCTACAGTCATTTTATTAATAAATGATATTCTAATATCCATCTACCTTACTGCAGCGTGTATCAACAAGTGTCTCAAAGTAACGTTAACACAATGTTCAACACACTCCAAATGTATTTTTACTTTGATTACTTGTCAAGTAAAAGCCACAATTTTACTTTGTCAAATAAAGTGACCTGTATGAGTAGTAACTCAGCACTTTTTGGCTGTTTTATTAGAATGAAATAAAATAATTTAAGTGAGCAAACGTAACTGTTACAAAGTTCAAGTTCAGGGAATAAGGATGCAAATGTTAAGCGTAATTTTAATCATACCTTTAATCGTAACAACTAAACAAAAGGAGCGTCAGCAGCCAACTGCGCCGCATAGGCATAATAAAAACAGCTACGTAAATAGTCCCAGGCTCTCGGCTCTGCCCTGCTTCATACAAGCCTGGTCTTACCAGACTCCATTGACAAGGGTTTATTTCTGCAAAGGCGGGAACTCTGTTGAGGTTTAAAACTATTGCATCTGCCCTGAGCCACTCTGGATCTGCCATAACCAATCTCTAACGTTTGGTCGTGACGTATATGTCATGTGCCCTTCGCCTGTTTCACTCATGGAAATCCGACAACATAAATGTGCACATGTGCAGGCCACCTCAGTGATAAAATTATAGGATAAAACCTAAAACTTGTGCATTCGGATTGTGATTTATTCACGCCACGGTGGAGGGGAGAGTTTTGTGATCGGGAACGCGCCGCTCACGTGGTCCGTAACATGATTGTATGCTGTAAATAAAATGTCATATGCTTGGTGTTATAATAAATGATGCTATAAAATATCAGACCAATTCAAATGTTTAAGTGCTTTTATTTTAATTTGTTTGAGCGGTGATGAAATGTATTGCTCTTGTAAATACTTGCCAGCATTTTAAAGAAATACAAGTCTAGAAATGCATCCTAATAACAGCAAAGCAACTGTATGGTGTTCTGCACTGGTCAAAAAAGATCATAAACAGCTAATTTTGAAGTGATATATTCTTGAAAACTCAAGAGATGTGGATTTGGACAGCAATTACATAACCACACGACCTTGGTGTTTGTCAAAAGCAGTAGGTAACTCGGCCAGGGATTTTTACATGGGAGGTGAGAGACGGACGGCAATAAAATAACTGACCAGTCTCTGTAACTTAAATGATGGCAAATACCTTCCGACCCCTTGAGAAACAATTACCGTCCAAATAGGGCTTCAGCAAACTCATTCGCCACTAACGGAGCAAGCTGGAAAATCCAACTTTTCCCTCTGTTGGGGAGGAGGGCCACAACATCATGGCCACCAACAAACCCCAGCAAAGATTGTTCTTGCTATGGCTTTAACTTCTGGATATTCGGCAGTGAAACGGAATGAATGGTTTTGTTCACATCTTTCTCCGCCACCATTACTGAACTACAACTCAAAGTAGCGCATGACATCAACGTTATCGTTCTAAGACACTCCCTCTGTTCGCTGACTGGACCGGTAAAAATTTGTTCGGAGAAAACCTAAGAATACACCGCAGTCCCAGACGGAGTACTGAAGGAAAATGAAAATTGAGCGGAAGTACGTAGGAGGGCGGAGCCAGGCTAGCTTCATACTGTAGTGACTTTAGAAAAACTTTAAACGCCTACACTAGCTCACATGAGTCCTGTCAGATTGCTTTACATCAGCTGTGGAGGTAAAGATGACACCTCCCATGACTCTATGCTCATTCATGTCATCATCAAACTATACATTTAATATTGTTTTGAATAAGTGTCCTCTAGTGGCAAAACTTACATATCGTGCCTTAGCTCTGCACCTCCAATTGGACCTCCATGTGGGTCCAATATTGCATCTTTTTTTAAATCTATAACTCGAGCACCCCAAAACTAGACATATATGGTCTCATTAGAAATATTAGAACCTCAGCTTTCTTAATAACCCAATAACTTCTGCATTTATATTACACAGAAGAAAATAATATGGTCTGAAAATTGTATTATCAAAAGAATCACAAAGATGGAAATGACTCATTTGAACAAGCAAACACATGAGAAGTGCTCGAGACTCGATCTCGGTCTCAGACTTGGTCTCAAGACCATATTTTAAGGGTCTCAGTCTCGTCATGGACATCAACTAGTTAATAATTGATATTTTACGCTTCCAATGATGTGTGGTTTTCTTAAACGCAAATGCACGTGACTAACGCAAAGGTAGCAGGACTAGCAGGAAGGATCATGTGGAGCGAGCTAGCTTTTAACTATGTGTGGAAATGTCTGCAACATCATCTGTTATTCAGTTTGCATATAAGAGCCACAAAGAGTTCATATGTAGTAAGACTCTAAAAAAAAAAAACATTCTGCAATGTGTAAATCCTGCAGAACATCAGTTACCGAAGCAAGGGAACAAAGTCCAATTTTCATCGACATGTGGAGCGAAAGCACAAAGATTAAGAACTGATATATGCATAAAATCTCAGCATTTTGACAGCTAATGCTTAGTAGTTTGTTCTTTGTAGAGGTCTGCAAGTTAATTTTTACACCCGCGCACATGCTTCTATTCGTGCTTTTATTTTACTGTGTCCACCTGGCATCCTTTAGTGATCGTGTTTTCCAGAAAGTCACATTGCTGCTAGATTATTTGTCTCAACTGTTATTTTTAATATATTTACTGTTTACAAAGTACGACAAAAGTGTCACAGAGAAATCCAAACCTTGTTTAATTAATAATAGAATGAGCATCTCCAGCAAAATGTCTTAAGGTTGTCCACCCTCTCTTTCTCCAACACACTTCTCAAACACACAGACATACGAATCCATCTTAAACACTTTGGCTCGCGCCTTTTGGCTTGTTTCTGTCGCAGAAGGTCAAAATCCTGGCGCGCACACACACACACACACACACACACACACGCACACACGCACACACACACACACACACACACACACACACACACACACACATACATATACATATACATATATACATATACATATATATATATATATATATATATATATATATATATATATATATATATATATATATATATATATATATATATATATGTAGTAAGACTCTCACAAACTCGAATATATATATATATATATATATATATATATATATATATATATATATATATATATATATATATATATATATTCCTCATTAGTGCCTGCATGGATCGGTCGAATGAGGAATCTATGTAAATATACTATATATAGATGTATATATCTATGATTGCACCGGCTCTCTCTGGTCTCGGTCTCGACTCGGACTCGACACTATCTGAACTCGGACTCAACTCGGACTCGACCCTCTTTGAACTCGGACTCAACTCGGACTTGAATGAGCTGGTCTCGACTACAACACTGCACATGAGTCATATTCCTGTTCGGATCATAAACTCGTTGTGAAGCTACTAGCCTCAAATGCTATATCAGCTCGTTCCTTAGGTTGTTTGCTTCAAAATGAGACTATTTCCACATGACTGTGAGCAAGCATGGCCAAAAGACACAGTAATATGTCACCGATGTCCAAATCAAAACATGTGATGCAGAGGCAGAGCCTTCTTTTTGATTCCTTAGTGGCAGGCCTCAATGCAGATGAGTAGGAGTTATTAGATAGTTTGGACAGATACATCTCAATAACTTTTTTTTTTTTTTTTTTTTTTTTTTGGAAGGAGATATCAAGAAAATTATGTTTCCCTCTGTTTAGTGCCAATGAGTAGAATCAACAGAAACTTAGTAGACCAAACAGATAACAAAATATAGATTTTTTTAAAAACAAATTAATTAAAAATAAATCTGTGTGTGTGTGTGTGTGTGTGTGTGTGTGTGTGTGTGTGTGTGTGTGTGTGTGTGTGTGTGTGTGTGTGTGTTCATCATAAAATTGTGAATAGATACAATAGAATGTATGCAATATTCAATGACTGTGTTAAAACTTAGAATGTTTTCTGTAAAATGAGACCATTTTTATAAATTTACTCCAATGTATGTGTGTAGGGCGCTCTTTTATATTCAGATATGCCTAATTCTCTAAAAATGCAAAATAGCAGAGCTTAAGTGGTTAAGTACCAAATATGAAAAGGCAGCAGAAAGACTACACGTCTACAGCAAAGCTAGACAGGTCAGTATTTCTGGCTGTAAATAAGCCTATTTTCTATACAGTGGACTGGACCTCTACACTTTCCCTGCCCACCACCAGCTCACCCTCTTTGCACCTTTGGCCTTCTATCAAGGGTTTTAAGGACTGTTTTCACCCTAAATGATTTAATCACACCACATCAGTGCTGAGTTATACAGCACAGTGGCTGAGGGGATGCTTAATGTGTGTGAGCTGGGCTGCAGCTGTCTACTGCCTCTAATGGCCACTGTAGCTATAACAGATTTGTTTCACAAATCTCTCCCTGGGCATTTAATGCGTTTGAACTTAACTTGTTCCACAGCTAGTCATAGTTTAACCATGTTAATTATTTTAATTTTTTTCACAATCAACAGATCTATTCTGGGTCTTAGCAATCGGAATAAATTCATTTTAACTTGAAACATTTTTGCTTGAGCAGTTTACAAGTTATCCATACCTTGACAGTTTGCAAAACTTCAGAGCTTTAATGTCTTTATAGAATGAATTAGTGTGGCTCAAGAAGGCAAGCTTTCAGATGTTACATTTTTGTGACAGTATATTATTATGACCAAGAAATTAACTTTAGCTCCAACCCCTTTAGCCGACTAGCACTGGGTCTAACCATAGCTGTCAGGGTAAATTTTCTTCCTATATTATTATTTAATATTATGTAATCTCTGACAAAACAGCATTCAAAGGCCATCACTAGACGAGATAAGGTTAAGTGTCCTGTTTACAAGCACAGCGCCAGTGGTCACAAGTGCCCAAAGAAAGATCTGAACACAGATCTTCAAACTCATGGTGACTTTATCCTCTAAGGGTCTTGTATCCTTCCTCAAGGAATCAACATAATGACGCTGTCAGTCTAAATATCAGCCATCTTTTCAGATGACAGTTGACTTTGAAAACTGATTACTAGCACATTTTTGCCTCAAAGCATGCTTTATTTTATTTATTTATTTAATTTATAGACAACGTTGTTATGGGATATGTTTCTTTTTTTGAAACACATATGCCTTAGTCTGTTTCTCAGCTCCCACCTCCAAGAATGGTTCTGTATTTTTTTGTATTTTTGTATTTTTTTTTGTATTTTTTTTATGTATGTATCGATATACACTATATTGACAAAAGTTTTGGGATGCCTGCCTTTAAATGCACATGATATAAATGTAGGGTTTAATATGTGTTTATGGGAAATTTTGACCATTTTTCTAGAAGCCCATTTGTAAGGTGAGACTGTGATGTTGGACAAGAAGGACTGGCTCACAGTCTCAGCTCTAATTCACCCCAAAGGTGTTCTATCGGGTTGAGGTCAGGACAGTGCAGGCCAGTCAAGTTCCACACCAAACCTGCACTGGTACATTGGTGCGCAGTCGTGTTGGAACAGTATGGACCATCCCCAAACTGTTCCAAAAAAGTTGGGAGCATTAAATTATCCAAAATGTCTTGGAGTTCCTTTTACTGGGACTAAGGGGCCAATCCCAACTACTGAAAAACAATCTTACACCATAATCCCCCTCCACCAAACTTCACACTTCACACTGGACCAATTATCATTTGAAGGTGTTTAACAGCCAAAGTGAACTTTCCTGGTGTTACACTGAATTCTGTGAATGTAGTAGAAGCTGCAGTGAGGGTAGGATAAGAGTGACAACATTGCTTACTACAGTCACAGAATTTGATAGGTAAGACAATTTGGTATCAGACTCCCAAAATTAACTAATTTGTTTAACTCTTTTCACATCCTGATAGCAATCAATAAAAGAAGTGATCTATTTTTTTTATATTCATGAAATACATACAGTAATTGTACATAACATATAGTGGGGGGGGGGGGCAAAAACAAAAAATACACAATAGACATCTGCTAAATAATGGGAAATAAAACAAAGAAATGGGAAGAAAAGCAAACAAACAACCCCCCCCCCCCCCCCCCCCCACACACACACACACACACACTTCCTCTACCACCTCTGACGTCTCACACGACAACAACAATCGATGTTAGTCTGATTACCCCGTTTATTACTGTATGTTTATCCACGCACTTCCCCAGGGGCAGAACAGCACGGCTCCGCTAAAGATAGTCCAAGCCAGGTCCCCCACTCTTCAAAGCCCTGACAGGCATACACATTATTGTTTTTTTTTATATATTTCCCAAAGTAATAGAAGTGATCAAAATATTAAAAAATATAGGTCTATATATCTTCTGTGAAAGTCTCAGGATGAAAAAATGTTCGGCCCAAATGCAATGATACAATGTCCAACCTGCCTGTCAACATATGTATTTGCATACTGCTGCGCACCTGCTCACGCAGACATCACACATTATTAACATGTTATGTAAGGCTATGCAGAGTTGTAAACAGATCAGTCACTGAGCATCACAAACAAAGACCAGTCACCTTTTACTGTTCCTCCTGAACCAAAACAACAAGCTAATGCTGCATCCATGCCATGTCAACCACAATTACAAGATAGCAACAAGTAAGATTCTTACCGCAACTGTGCACGGTCATGTTTTGGAGGAGGCTTTGGAGAGCACTTAAGGGAGGGTGGGATCTTCTGCTTTCAAAGCAAGCTTGCTATTGCTAGCCTCTCCGAAATTGCTTACCTTACATTTAAGGCTTGATTTAGTTTGAAATTACATACCAGCATTTAACTCTTTGATTTTGTTTGAGGTATATACGGTCCCCTAGATTGCAGTAGCCAATCTTAACTGACTGAACAGAACAGAAGCACAGATTACACCACCTATCCATACAATAATGCAGAGCCATCCTAGATGCAAAGTGCCATGCAGGAAGCAGGTCAGTGGATTTTGACAAGTCACTGTTTCTTAATAATAATAACAAACATGTTAATGTGTTTTTTTTAGCTAAGCGGTTGCTGAAAAGCACTTGTTTTCAAAGCGGTCAGAGTTGTCACAAAGGTTGTAATTACGCCGCAGTCCTGATTATCCTTTGAGAGCTATTGAATTCCTCATGTTTACCATTCACAACGCTGCACTTCTTCGGCCTTCCAAGGAACAGCAATTAAAACTCTACTGCAACGCAAGGAATGCTCTTTGTGTGCTGTTTAATGACTGGGTCTGCATCGGTATAACCTTGGCTTAATGTAGCTCTTTTACAGATAAGACTTCTTTTCAGGGGACATGCAAGCATTCAGTCCTGTGGCGCAATGGCAAAAAGCAGCTTTAATGTTTGCTCTTCAAGGGATTATGGAGTTTGATATACAGCGCTAAGCCCCCTCCCTTTAGACAAATTTCCATCCATGTTTTATTCATCAAATCCATTAAACAAGGCCTCACAACAGTAAAGGGGATTTGGGAGCAGTATTTAAGTAGCTATAGTATCTGCTGAGTTGCGTCTGGTGATCTGATCTCTTTTCCGGTGTCAGCATCACCAGATGTACCAACTGCTTTTCCACACTTTTGTGCAGTTCATTAATTTGCACATTGCTGGATCTGTTTGTTTTCTTTTCAGTCTGTGAAGCCACAGGGAGTTGTGAATCACAGTTTGATCATTTGGATAGTTGAAAGAAGTACACCGTATCAAACTAAACACACCAAAACCATGGGGCATCCTGAGTTCAAATATGCAATAGCCCAAGTGGTGATATTATCAAGAGTTCGAGGCAAAAGTGAAATACTGGCACTAAAGAAATCTAATATTTATTCACCCTTCCTATAGTCATCCTGGTCTTAGCTAGTTTAAGCTGTTTCTTTATTTATAAAGCTCCCAAGTGCCAAAAATGTCTATAAAACCAGGAAAACAGACCAGCCTAACATATAGGCCACACTGGAAGCTAACCACTGTCTTGCCTCTTCTATTAAAAAATGCTACATACCAGTAGAAGGCATGCTGAGATTGAAAGAAGCAGGTACAGAAAAGAAACAAATATTGCACATTTGTTTGTCTATCTTAGTGTTTCTCAACGGGGGCGGTAGAACATCGGGGGGCGCTGCACATAATATTTTTGAAAGGGGGGCGTTGAGGTGATCTTCGGGGGTGTTTGTTTAATGCAAGTTTACATTAAAGATTTACAGGCTCAATTCAGTCTATGGCTCACACTCGTGGCTACATAAAATGGTCTGCAACATTCTAACTGGCTTCACGGGCGCATCATTTGATACATCAAAGCGAACGTTATGTAGCGCCAGCGTGCAGATCCAGTGTGTCAGAAATAGAACGTAGCATCCGTTGTCGCCGATTTGGCGCAAGTCCAATGTAGACATAATCACTCATAAACCCATAGATAATTCAGATTATTAGGGAAATATACCATTATCACAGAGGTATAAATATTAACAAAAGTAATTAAAGTAGAGTGGGTAATGTTTCATAACCAATTTGAAACAGTTGTTAAACTTTGACAAAACGGAGAGAAATGTTGTCCTCTTCAGCACGTTCCCGGTTGGCATGGCAACTCTCAATGGTCACCAGGTCAGACGTGTTTCCTTTACATTGTTGAATTTTTCGCTTTTACATGCACACTTCTTTGTCATTCTGATTGAAAGATCCAGTGGACTGTTTACATGAGACATTATCTAAACCGATCTGGGGTTTACATGTGCTGACTTTCAATCGGAATCATCACAGCTTTTAGTTTGTCTGCCGCATTAGAAATGTCGACGCTGTCCTCTCCAGCAGCTGGAATGTGTTAACAGATGCAATAGCAACTCTCAACGACCACTGGGACTTATACGGTTTTATAAAAGCTATTTATTTGTTGTAAAGTGTAATAATCATCTCAGAAAAATAAATTCTTCTGTCAGGCGCAGTTAAAGTAAAAAGTGCCTGGGACAAACGCTGTCAAGATGAGAGGGTGTAGCCAGGCTGTCTGTAAGCCAAGATTATCTTCATAACTTATATATAATTTAATAAAAAGTTTAACGTGATTAACGTGATTAACTTTCCTCTCTTGTGAGCATTATAGTCTGGTGGGCATTAACGCAGCGTGTGCGCTCTTCAGTGACGGAGGCGCGCGCTGTGTATCAAGTCTTGGACGCACGCTCAAAAGTAATCGGGTCAGGTCGTTTACATGGTGAAATTTTTCGTTAGATCGGTTCAAGGAAAGGTTTATCCCACCCCTCTCAAAACGATTTGCAATTCACGACCTTTTTTTACTCTTTTGGGGTTGGGAAGCGAATGATAACGATATCCCAACTGTTCATTCAAAACAAATATGTTATGTGGCATATAATGACTAATGATAAAAAGAAATTTAATTTAAAGAAGTCTCTTCTGCTCACCAAGGCTGCATTTATTTGATTAAATACCGGTGTAAAGAGTACCTAAAAATCCCACCACAGATTCCTTACAGAGAAAATTACAATTACAGGTTACAAGTCGAAGTCAGCAATTCCTAGTACTGAATGTAGGCTCAGAGATGCACTAGTGCTCAACACCAAGACATGCCAGTGAAAATAAGAAACTAAGGGATTATTGTGCAAGAGTATTAGGAAAGGAAGAACAAACTGAAAAATTATAAGTAAAAATTCCACTATGGATATATTCCAAACAGAATTTTGTAACACGTCAAAAAAAATTTAAGTATTTTCAACCTTTGGGAGAGCAGGGTATGTCAGATAGGATTTTAAAGGAACCTCAACATTGCCAAAGGCTACAGCACTGAAAATCACACAAAATACTTAAAAGCTTTGTTAATCAATTTATTACATTTATTATTGCATCAATTTAAGGAATCCTTATTGAATGAAAGTATCAGTTTCTTTAAAAAAACAAAACAAAAGGAATTGTACTGACCCAAACATTTGAATGGTAGTGTGTATAACCTATAATAAATTAATTATCAATAAGCATAAGCATATTAGGCATAATAATCAGCATTAAAATTCAGGGAAGACAATTGGACTACATTTTATTTGATGGGGGGCGGTAGGGCACCTAGAGAATGGGTAGGGGGGCGCTGCGCTGGCCCAAAAAAGGTTGAGAACCACTGGTCTATCTAATCCATTCACGCATGCTTCAGTCTAGTGTTTTGCTTTATAGTTTTACAACACACACAATTCCATTACATTAAGAAATATTCTTTTCTCTACACAGTGAATGAAACGGAACCAGCACCACTTAAGAAGCAAGAATCTTACCACAAGACACATATGACCAATAAATATATGCACAATCAAAAGTTTCGTTTTTTTCTTTTAAACAATATAGCCGCCAAGTTGACTGGCATGCCTTAAATGGTAGTTAGGCTAGCCTAACAATTCTAAACAAACAGTAAATATTCTGGGGTGAGACAGAGCTGTATTCTAAAATCTTTACTTCACATTACAGGAAAGCAGTTAACCTAGCAAAGTCTTATGCGAGATACACTAAATCTAAATATAAGTGGCTCACAAGCTCTGTGAGGGCTGCAGGGCAATTTCGTATGACAGTGGTTCATAACAAACAACAACATAGAGATATAAATTTTACATTGCATGATCATTACAATCAGCCCCATATCAGTATTTAGGAGTCCCAAATGAGAAATTAACTGAATTCCATTTCCCTAGTTTCAATAAACATTCAAGTTGGCCTTATAATAGCATGATGCTGTCACCACAGAAGCATTGTGGGTAATATGGAACGCTCTCCTGACTGCAGTAAAAAGTGGCTTCCACTCCCGCAGACAAAAGACTCTTCCACTGCATATTCATTATGACCTTGGGTAAGCTCTTAAATCAGAAGCAAACACAAGGGTCAGATAAACACCCACACTGTTTTGCTTTCTCCACAAAGGTGCAGGTTTATAGCGGAATATCGTGTAGAATACAGATTACACAATTATCAGATGACATGATGGAGTGACTGGGGTCCTCCTCAGGTGTACGAGGAGAGCGATTGCTGCCGTGCTAATTAGTCATTGCGTTGAGGTAATTACTTAGCTTTAGACTTCTTCTCCACCGTCGTAAATCAGCCCAACTGTGTGCGTTTTGGCAAATGTTTATCGGTGTTTAAAATGTAATGCTTGGCCAGTGCGTCAACACCTCATGGCGCAAAATAACAGGCTGTGCAGATAGTAATTTCAACAAATAACCTTGGGATGAGGAAAAGCAGTATACTACATCTCCTCCACCCACTAGCAATACATAACAATTGATCATGCACGGTAAGTCTTTAATTACTAGGTTATAAAGAATCTAGGTAAAGAGTGGTAATAAATAAATAAATAAATAAATAAATAAAATATTCATATATATATGTATATATATATATATATATATATATATATATATATATATATATATATATATATATATATATATATATATATATATATATATATATATATATATATAATGATGAAGGTCCCAGCAAATCCACCCCAAGAACTACTCAGATTCTACAGGCCTCAGTTAGCATGTTAAATGTTCAAGTTGCATGTTAAATTTCATGGAATTAAAATTTTAAAAAGATGGGACAAGAATAGCATGTTTGGAAGGGTTGCCAGGAGAAAGATTAGGTTTGCAAAGTTACATTTCAACAAACTTTAAGACTTCATGGAAAATGTCCTCTGGACTAATACAGTCATACAGAAATCAATTCCGTCAACTTATTGCTGCTAAAAGTGGAAACAAGCAACTGAATCATAGGGTGTGATTAGTTTGACGCCTATGGCTTTTTCCATGTTGGCTTAATTTTGTTAAAGGGTACATAACACACACCATTTCTTCCAGACCCATGTTAATCTTGAGTACCAATAGAGTAGCATTGCATCCTCCATATCCCCGAAGAGTCTTTAGTTTTATCATATTTATAAAAGAAAGATACACTGTACCGATTCTTTCTTGAAAACAGCCGAGCTTGTGCAGTGCAGTGGGCGGAGCTAAAGAGTCAAAGCACACACACACACACACACACACACACACACACACACACACACACACACACACACACACGCACACACACACACACACACACACACACAAGAAATACATCATGGCATTATCCCTGAATAACTTTCGATTCACTATACATTCATGTTGTTTACATTATATAAACATTACGCGCCAATTTCAGACAAAACACATACATTTGATGCAGTTTCATTTACTACCTGCGTTTTCAGCTAATGACTGGAAAAACACTTGCACACCTCAGTTGCTGCTCCAGACAAACAAACTGCATCCAAACTGTTCCCTTAAGGCTGAATTATTTGGGAAGCTGAACAAGGTTATCTTGCCCTCACAACCAAAAACACACTTTAGTGACATTGTTGATTCCGAGGTCTAAAAACAAAGTGACAGCGCTGCCGACGGCTTCCGTAACCGAAATGAAACTCGTTGATTGGCACACGTCCATCCGGGAGAAGTGCCCATACAATCAATTCTGCCCTTTAATGGGTTAGTTCACCCCAAAAATGAAAATTCTCTCATTAATTACTTATCCTAATTTCGACCGACACCCGCAAGACCTCTGTTCATCTTTGGAACACAAATAAAGATATTTTTGTTGAAATCCGATGGCTCAGAAAGGCCTTCATTGACACCAATGTCCTTTCCTCTCTCAAGACCTATAAAAGGCACTAAAGACGTCGTTACAAAGCCCATCTCACAGTGTTTCTATAATAATTTTATGAAGCGACGAGAACAGTTTTTGTGTGCAAATGACATTTTAGTCAAACAACATGAGGGTAAGTAATTAATGAGAGAATTTTTGGGTGAAATAACCCTTTAAGACATCATACAGGACCATACTCTAAAAAAAAAACTCTGAATCCTGAAGAAGCATATTTGGCACAGAAATACTCCTTTTATATGTCCAACTCCTTTTTTTAAATAATGATTAACAATGCAAAATTTCAAATAATTTGTTGGACGTATGATGAGTGTTTCTGCATTCTACACCCACCCACCCCCACGCCCCTTCACAAAAAGTGATCAAGTTACTTAAAAATTAAACGATTAAAACTGAAAATATAAAAAATAAAAGGTAATTCATTAATTGCATGTTAAGAAATATTATGATAGCATATAAAGAATACTAAACTAACACTGGAAGAATCCAGGTAAGGACCAATAGCTCTGTGGAAGTTAGAATTCACTGATTCCCCCGAAAGCCATAGCACCTGTTTAATTGCTCGGTAAACATGTGGCATGGGCGCTTTGCCAGGAGGAATGGACATCAGCGTGTACAGTTGGGGAAAGTCTGCAAACGAAACTGACAGGAGAGTTCTGTAACCTTCTGCCACAGCAAACTTTGTGAGTGGCAGTGGAGCAAGAGGGCCCTGCTATTTATGTCAGGAAGTATATGAATCTACTCTGCAAATGTCATACTTAGACGTGTATTTATTCATGCAGAATCTGTCACCTTTAGCCAAACGCATTCATTCAATGTCTTCCTCTGAAAGGGTATGAATATATCATCACAAATTATAGCAGCTTTGAGGGAAAGGAGACAAAAAAATGAAGATATGATTTAATACATCTGTAAAATGAAGATGGCAATCAAATGTCATGAACTGCGATAAGGTGAAAAACAGAAATGAAAGTCTGAGACGTAAAGAAAGATATGAATACCAGGAATTAAAGGGGTCCTATTATGCTTTTTTACTTTTTCAACTTTAGTGTAATGTTACTTATAACAGCAAAGCTCAAAAAGCTCAAAGTCAAATCCAAAGAGAGATATTTTGACTTATGACAGTATATACTTTCCAAGAACTACAACGAATGACTCATTTGGACTACAATGCATATTTTTCCGGGTCTTGTGTAGTCACAATGTTACTTATTTAAATAATTTGTTCCCACACAAAAAAAGGGGGACCAGGCCCGGTTGAGCTGCTGTTATGTCAAAGAGTGCAGTTTTTTCCACACCTTTTCCAAACTCGAAAAAAAAGGTTGACAAACTTAGTTGTTACAATTTATTTTAGACATTGTTCCTGAACATTATAACCCCAAAGTTTATCTGTGGGCTACACATTTTATAGAGAACAGCTTCCAGAACCTAAGAGAAAACAATGCAGGCTATGCACAAAAACGGAGCAGTTCGCACTTTGTCGGGACAATTTGATGATTGTGGATCAAAACTTGTAAGTATGTCATATTTGAAGTTGCAAATACAGTTCCAATTATACATTTTATGTAGTTGCTATGATGTAAACAAAGTGCAAAGCTTTGTCTCTGCTCGCCTGCTTGCCAACATAAGTGTCGATATAGTGTTACTGTAGCTATTTGTAAGCTCTCGCTTTGGTAAGACTGTTCACCGCCCCTTAGGACAATTAACCATGGTTTTGTGACCGATTACTTTTCATATTACCATAGTTTTTTTCAACACGCATCATGGTTAAATGGTTTTATTACACGCCGCTGTGAAATACTTGATTCTGATTGGTCAATCGCGCATTCCAGCGGTACGTTATTTCCAGATAACACTCGCTCATACGGGTACTACGAGTTATCTTGACCGGTACTACTTCTATGCTTAACGCTGGCGCCATCTTGTGGCTTAAACAGCCGTGGGTTACAATGGAAGACTTCAAGGCAGGTTTCCTTTATAACGTTTTTAATATAGATCTTTTTCTTACACAAACCCATCGATTCGAATCAGAAGGCTCTATTAACCCATCGGAGTCATGTGGAGCACGTTATTTGACGGACAGCTGCATTTTTTATGGACTTCAAACTCAACTACAACAACTGCTGGGATTAACGTTAGCCTGAACTTTTTAAATATAACTCCGATTGTATTTGTCCGAAAGAAGAATGTCATATACACCTTGAGGGTGAGTAAATCATAGGCTTGGTTTCATTTTTGGGTGAACAAACCCTTTCAGCATTCATTTTCAACATTTAGCAAGGGCATATGGCAAATCTTCAGCAATAGATAAAGGCTTAAAGGTTGGAACTGTTTTCCTTCGCGGAAGCTTTGCGTAAGAGCTAATAAAATATTTAATCTCGAGACAATATTTTGTGTCTAATAATTATTTATTTGAGACTAGCCATGTAATAAGCGGGATAATGTACACCCAGCCGGTTTTTATCGCAGAATAAACCCCTTCAGAGTGATACAAGATCACTCTGTCGGGGTTTATTCTGCGACAACAACCGGCTGGGTGTACATTATCCCTTACGTATAACATTGCATCTAAAACATACCACTCTGAAACGTCCTGTGAAATCTAATAGGACCCGATGGATGGATGGATAGATGGATGGATGGATGGATGGATGGATGGATGGATGGATGGATGGATGGCTGGATGGATGGATGGCTGGATGGATGGATGGATGGATGGATGGATGGATGGATGGATGGATCATATTACATTTTGATAGGATTGAAATCGAGGTTGTGAGGGCTAGAATACAGTGTGTTCAATAGTTTGTACTGTTATTTAACAACATACCTATTGTTCTGCTTACAACGCATCTTTTCTGAGAAACAAAAAACCTTTCAGTATACAAAAACAACATATAACAGTTTTTAAAGTTGTGAGTTACATGATCCAGAACATTTATATAGTGCATGACTGCACGTCTATCCCTCACAGCTTTGTTTTCATCTGTGTTAAATACAATATTGTCTAACCTAACTAAGATCTATGACCAGGTTTATATCACCACTGCACTCGATGATTCCAATTAAAGGCATAGTGCAAGCAAAAATGACTCACCCTCATGTCCCCGTAATCCTTTAAATAAATATCTCATTTTGTGTTCCACAAATGAAAGTCAGTCATTTCAGTTTGGAATGACATAAGGGTAAGTATGAATGGCATAAGGGAGTAAATGATGACAGAATTTTCATTTTTGAGTGAACTATCCAAATCTCTGTAGAAAGACTTTAGATGTGAATGGCCAGATTTTCTCCCACCGCTTGGTGAATATGACCTTTTCATCCAAAAGAGCAAGTGTGCACAACAACGCAATCAAACGCTGACCTCAGCCGTGACTTCTGTGAGCCATGCTGAGAAAGAGGCCACCAACCCTGTGATTTAAAACATTTCTCATATCACAAGACGTTGCCGAGTCAAGCTGTAAGGCCTGGCCGTACCAGAACACCGGTACAAAATTCTCCAAGCTCACATTTGCAATACATTTTCTAAAGGAGTGAAGGTTCTTATGGGAGAGAAAATGTACTCCCTCCAATTGAGTTTATGATTGTGTGGGATGTTGTTTATTTGGCAGACCGGGCTGTACAGGATGTTGTAACTGCAGCGTTTATGAAGGTGATGTGTCTAAAATTAAATATTAGTGAGAACAGCATCAGTGTGGCCGGGGATTTTTATTATATGATTTTAGGGCCCCCTCTTATTAATTACTACTGTTAGTCCCTCGATACAGCAGCCACAACTCTACATATGCTAACTGATGACTTCACAAAAAACAAGCACACAAAATTATACTGTGCATTATACAGGGCCTGTTTTGCTTAGTAAGACATTCAAAATGCAGTTTTGACGCAGCTTGCCAATTCAAGCATATTGTACTACTACAGGAAAAAAGTTTTAGAGACACTGAATAAGCAAGGTCACTGCGACATCCACAGTAAACTTATTTTTTATAGCATCAATATTTAATTCATCTGAATCTGTCTTTATTTACACAATGTAATGGTATGGACAGGCTAGCCAACATGACAAATGCTGATATGAAATAAGTGAAGAATTTAGGACCAACTTTTTAAGCATTTGAATTTAATTTACTATTGATTACTATACCAGCTAAGTCTAGCAAGTTTCTCTCAATTTTTTGAACAAATATTATTCCAGTAATGTAGGTGTACATGACTTATATATACTTGTATATGTCTTCTTTCTGATGAACACAATCTGAGTTATATTAATAATTATCATGACACTTCCAAGCTTTATAATGGCAGTGAACAGGGCCCATGAGTTTAAAGCTTAAAAAAGTGCATCCACCATAAACATATCCATACGGCTATGGAGGTTAATAAAGTGAAGCATTTGTGTACGAAAAATATCCATATTTAACACATTCTAAAGCAAAGTATCTAGCTTTTGCCTGACCGCATTCTGTATTCAACTTTACCTTACCGAATGATGTCAGATGTTCTGAACAGTGAGAGGTGTTAACTTTCTTCGTTGAGGTAAAGTTGACTATGGAAGGTGGTCTGGCAGTATCTAGAGATTTTCTTTATAAAGTATGAAATATTTATATTTTTCTTGCAAAAAACCCATTGATTTGCTTCAGATGGCCTTTATTAACCCCCCAGAGCCAGGTGGAGTGGATGGATGCACTTTTTTGAGCTTCAAATTTGTGGGCCCTGTTCACTGCCATTTAAAGCTTGCAAGAGACAGGATATTTATTAATATTAAACTAATTGTGTTCATCAGAAAGGATAAAGTCATATACACCTAGGATGGCTTGAGGGTGAGTAAATCATGGGCAAATTTTCATCTTAAAGTGAATTTATCCTTTAATAGAATGTTTGATTAAGGTTATCTGCATGGTTTTAAAAATGTTTACATATTTACATTAAATATTAAATATTTAAATATTTAATTAAATATTTATACATCATTCATGGAAGTTTTTTTTCTGAAACGTTTTAGATGGATGTTAAACTAACATTTTTTTCTTAATGTACTGTACAGAGATCATTGAAAAGTATTGTTCATTTAATTTTTTTTCAAAATGATAAAATGGAATGTTTGTGTTGAACATTTAGAGAACATACAGAAATAACGCTTTCAAAGCTTAATGAGAACATAATATTAGTAAAGCATTTTTAGAAAATGTTTTGTGCTCAGGCATCTGAATCTGTTCAGTACATTTCTTGTATATGTATATATATATATATATATATATATATATATATATATATATATATATATATATATATATATATATATATATATATATATATATATATATATATATATCATTATATATATCATTATATATATATATATATATATATATATATATATATATATATCATTAATTTAAAAAAAAAAAAACGAAACTAAATGTTTTGTAGTTTGTCTGCTTTGAAGGCAAAGACTTGCGGTTGAGCTGTTAGCTTCAGTCGACTGGTCAGAGTCCTTTCTATCTCCCAATTTCAGGCCAAACAAAACACCCTTTCAAACTGTCTGCTGCCAAAACAACTGTGAAATAGAGCTGCGAGAACGAGGAAGGTGTGTTGAAAACATCTAACCATCTTTGCCACTGAGATTCCCTTAAATGCTCAGAACTTGTCTTATTATAGCATAGCTATAGCAATACTTTTGTACGGTGTGATGTAACCCTTTTAAGTGTGGAGGTAACTTTTGTCTATTTTGGTTTGTTTTGTTTTTATGCTAACATTATGTTCAAGATAAAACGGGACTGAGTAAAACGTCTGAACAATGTAAGATGCTTTGTATGGGAATGTCTCTATGGAAACCAGGAGCCGTTGCACTATCCTGCTATGATTTCTCTGAGAGATGTATGTTGATGTAATTCCTTTTGAGCTGCATAATTTAGCTCTTCTTAGGCAAGGATAAATAGCTGTGTTTTCCTCCACACTAATTGGTCTGCTTTAAGCACTGAGGAATGATTACAGTTTGAGAAATTACACTTGGTTAATTAGGGCACATAGGTGAGGTTTTATGTGTATAAGAGAATCTGAATTTCTTTATTTACATATCTAATAACATGGGCAAAAGAGATAATCTCAAAACGAATCCTAATAACCTGACCCTGAACTCAAATTTTTGAGCCATTAGAGTCCTAAATGGTAAAGAGTCCTACTTTTTTTATTATTAAATTCAAGATTTGAAATTATTTAAATTTAAACTTGTAATGTTCAAAAATTAGAGAACCAACAAAATATTTATAACTTATTATGTCATTGTCAATGTATGATTTTTCCTGTGAGAAAAATTTGTTTTGCAAAGTAAAATAAAACATATAGCTTTAGCTTTTTAAATCAGTTTCAGCCAATCTCATGTCAAACATAAGTACCTATAGAGTAGTGTTACGTCCTTCATATATCAGAAAAGTCTTTAAAAAAATTATATTTATAAAAGAAAGATACACAGTACCAAGTCTTTCCGGAAAAATCTGAGCGGCTGGAGACGTATCGTGTGGGCGGAGTTAAAGAATCATGAGCGCAAATCTGTGACAACCTTAAACGTTGAAAAGAAAACATTATCCTAAATAAACCATGGAGATCAATCAGATTTAGCCATACATATATGATCCACAATCAGATCTAAAGGCTGAAATTGAACAGGAGAAGCAGCAACAGCAGGACGTTTCTATCAGGTATGTACTGTAACTGCATTTGCGCAAGTTTTACAATATTTGTGCGTGTTTACCATAGACTGTAAAAAAATATGGACGTAGTGTCTGTGACGTCACCCATAGGATTCCGATAAGCCGTTTTGAAGCTTAAAGTAGAGTTGAGCTGGGCGTTGCCATCTTGTTAGCGAGTCATCGCGTGTCACTTCCAGATAACAGAAAAAGGGCAAAAAGGCGGGATGTGCGCGGAGCTGAGGTGACGCAATGACTATAGACGCAGATAAATGGCTACCCACTCGTAACCACACCCTTAATTATGCTGAATTTTAAGGCTTTATATAACGTTAAACGAATGAGTTATAAAAAAAATCACCCCCCTCTCAGTTGTCATGAAGATCAAAATTAGCCGTATAGGCAAAAAACACAATTTGTACCAGGCTGTAAACATGTTTTATTCTGCTGTAAAGTTGAGAATTTTAACATGGGGCTCAATGAGATTCTGCTCCCTTCTGGAGCCTGTCCCTAGCGGCCAGTTAAGGAATTGCAGTTTACATTACTTCCATATTGGCTTCAAGAGAGATCGCGGGAGGTTGCCGCTTGGTGTTTACTCATGGTCACGCCTCCAGCATCACTGGTGTCTGAATCGCTATCCAATCACATCAATCCTATTGACCCGCGACAGCCTCTGATGTCATCAACGTGGCACCAGGAAGTATATAAGGGTGCTGTGCAGACACAACAGCATCCTCTTCGTCTTCAGGCACACACTATGTGTCATCTGCCTGGGGGAGGAGCACGCCCGGGAGGTTCTTGAGGAAAGAGTCTCCTGTGCGAATTGCAAGCGTCTTTCTTTAAGGACGCTCCGCTCTTGTCTGGCCCTCTTCTCGAGGGAAGAGGGACCGATTGCTGGGAGCGGGTCCCGCTCATGCCGAGGCTGAGCGGCGACGTATGTCCTGGGGCTCCCAGCTGGATCTGGCTCATCGTCTAGAGAAGGAGGTAGTTCTCGAAGAGGGGACAGCTTACAAGGGGCGGCCGCCGGAGGAGAAGCTGGACTATGACTCCTCCTGATCGTCGGCCGCAGAGCTCCCACCTCTGCAAAGGATGGAAGTGGAGGATGGTGATGCAGCCGAGGCCGAACCCTCCCAGCCATCCTGCCCAGTGTACGGAGAGCTGCTGGAGGTTATAGAACGCGACCTGCGGAAGCCGACCTGCGGAAGGACCTCGATCAGGGGGAGGGCCTGCCCCCTGATGCGATGGCTGAGCTCCACTGCACCACAAATTTAGCTCTCCGGGCCACCAAACAAACAGCAGTTGGCATCAGTCCTTCGATGGCGGCTATGGTGGCAACAGAGAGACATCTGTGGCTGAACCTTGCGCACATCGAGGGGAAAGAGAGGCTTAAAATATTTTCTACTGTATATACACACTGATGAGCCAAATCTCATTTTTCATACCAAAACATGGCCACATATTAAGGATTAAGTAGATTAGATGGTAAGCAAACAATCAGTTCTTGTAATAAAGTGTTGGATGCAGGAAAAATTGGCAGGAAAAAAGACATTGACGAGGGCCAAATGACATCAGGACTTGTTGGTTGCTCCTGGTCAACAGTGGTGAGAATTTACCAACAGTGGTCTGAGGAGAGACAAACCACAAACTGGTGACAGGGTTTTTTGGCGCCCAGTGATGTAGAAGGGGAACAAAACCTCTCCTGTCTGATCCAAGATAACAGAAGAATTTATGTGGCACAATTCACACAAAATAGTAATTATTTTTTAACGGAGTAATGCGTCACAACATACAGTGCATCCCACACTTCCACATATGGGACTACCAACCAGAATGCCTGTTCAGCATCTAAAGCAACTGAAATGGACCTTTGAGTGGTGGAACAAGGTTGCCTTGTCGAACTCCCCCTATTTTCTTTTACATTATGTATGGCTGTGTATGTGTGTGCCATTTACCTGGGAAATTGATTTCACCAGGATGCACTGTGGGAAGACAACAAGCCAAGTGTGATGCCCTGGACAATGTTCTGCTGGGAAACTGGGTACGGCCAATAATGTTGAAGTAAATTTGACATGTGCCACCACCCTAACCATTGCAGACCAGGTACACCCCTTCATAAAAATTATGTTTCTTGGTGGAAATGGCACCTTTTTAGCAAGATAATGCATTGTCACAAACCATTCATTGTTCAGGAATGGTTTGAGGAACATGATGAAGAGTTCAAGGTGTTGACCTGGCCTCCAAATTCCCCAGATCCCAATCCAATTGAGCTTCTGTCGGATGTGCAAAACCAACAGGTTCAATTCACAGCGGCTCCACATCGCAACCTACAGGACTTGAAGGATCTTCTGTGAATGTATTACCAGATACTTTACAGGACAACTTCAGGGGTCTTGTAGAGTCCATGCCTCGACAGGTAAGTGCTGTTTTGGCAGCCAACAGCATATTAGGCATATTGTTTTGTCTCATTGTTATATATAACAAGTGGTATGTCAATATTTAACAGCATAATTGGGTTTCAAGTTTTAGCTGTAGAACATCTGTGAGTGGCACATGATGCTACAAAAAAAGGCAGCAGACAGTTAATACCTTCAGCCTACTCTCCTGCCTATTTTGTAGGAAAAGGTAGGCGGTGAAAACTTTGTTTGTTCTGCTATTAGGCCTAAACTTTTGGAGCGCAGGTGCTTCCTGCCAGGCGGAGACAACCATCTGAGTGATGTGCAGTGAGAAATAAAAAAAAAAAAAAAAATACCCAGAAGAAAGAAAAAAATCAATTCTCTGACCATGCCTGTGTGAACAATATGGGTTACACAGACCAGTTTCTGAGATGTAAAAAGTAACAGACAGCACTGCTCCACAATAAACTGACAGGAAAAAAGCTGTGCTCTCAAGTTATGATGTCCTTTCCATCATAAAACTGCAACACTGAAATGCTGCCCTGTATTGGCATTAAAACACTCCCAGATCCCCCATGTTTGGCGAGCATAATCTTGTGGTGATTTACTGTGCTTATTCTGCCTTTCCCATCATGGTTGTGTGAAATAAACATTGC
This sequence comes from Pseudorasbora parva, assembly GCF_024679245.1. Classification (NCBI taxonomy): domain Eukaryota; kingdom Metazoa; phylum Chordata; class Actinopteri; order Cypriniformes; family Gobionidae; genus Pseudorasbora; species Pseudorasbora parva. Next base: position 30,399,375 of record NC_090181.1, on the reverse strand, counting down.
AATGTATAGTTGATTATTCTAACAGCAGGGGTGCAAAATGTTGTCATTTTAAAACCTATTGTGCGAGCTTGTATTAAAAAGTGTTGGAGTTTCACCTCCAAACAAGATAGCTGAGCCTGAACAGTATCGTGAAGTGCTGAATAATTTGATTTTAATTAGAATTTTTTATATGCACAAACACAATTAGTGCTGAACTAGTTTGACATATGCAACATTCTGCCCTGAGCAAAGCTTAGCATGGCAAATATTCAATCAAAGTCTGCTGTGTCAGGGCCATAGCCTTGTGGGCAGCGCTCTGACATAAGTCGTATCTGCACCTCGGGCCCCTTATGTTCTTGGCCCTTTCTCAGTCTTGTTCCCCTTTCTCCACTCTCATTGTTCTCTATACTGTCCTATCAAAACCAATATAATATCAATAGTCCTAACAATAATATATGAGACGGTGACCTTAAGACCTGGCAGGTAAACCAGATCACATAATTATATTAAAGAAATGAATGCATTATTAAAGAATAAAAATACAAATTAACACTTTAATCCATTTTATTTTATGCTTTGTAATGCACCTTATAATGCATGGTACAGTTCATAATTGTAATCAGAGTTATAATACATTACAATACTTGTACTATAAATTCTAGCAAGTTCAGTTTACTTAAAAAAAGTTTGGAAACCGACTGCCTTATTTTTACAAAGCAGACTTAAAGAGAAACCTGAAGTTAATTAAATGATCAGCTAAAAGTAAAGAAAGCTTACACATCTCAAGTGAATTAAGTAATACATATCAAGTTTAATGTCAATTCTAGTTAACATATTCTAGAATATTTACTAATTTTACTTAAGATTTAAAGCAGCACTTGGCTACTTTTGCTCTCGGGGTCCCCCTACAGTTTGGAAAAAATAATGTCCTCAACTACTGACGTAAGATCTGTCATCCTACATCAGGGGATGCCATCGCGCATGCATTTGTTGACATGACAACCCTGATAGCCCTGAACTAGTGATGTGCGGGTCGTCTCATAACCCGCGGACCCCGTATGTCTATTTAATGGTCGTGGGTGCGGGGCGGGTTGTAAAAACATATACAGTGGTGTGGTGCGGTGCGGGCCAAATAACTTCATAAAAGCGTCCCCGCGGGTTGGTGCAGCACTAACAGTTCCCCTGAACACTGCAAGAGGAGTTCAGAGTTCTTCTGGCAGCGCGTGTGAAATGTCTTCATCCCAGGTAAAGTTACAGTCAGTGGCATATGTTTCAGCATGTCATATGAATATAATTTCATGGGTTTTATTTTTTTTCAAACGCCAAATAATCACGATGCTCACGTTTACAAGCCAGCGTCATTATAGTAGTCTATTGGTTAGCGTTTTACAAAATCTATATGATACTTCAGTTCAATGTTTGAGTGGTAGCTCACCGTAAGCAGGACAGCATCGGTCGGGCACGCCTCCTTCAGCTCACGCCGACGAGCAAACGCTGGTCACATGTTGATCCTCGTCCTGCCTTTAATCTGATCACTTTTTCGTTTCCTCTTATTGCTTATTTGTCTCTGCTGCTTCGGACATGACTATATTATGCGACGAACAAAGTTGGGCTCGCACGTCCGAATGTAAGGAAGTGTGGGTGTTGGTGAAAAAACTATGTGCAATTGGTTTCCACATTTTCTTCAAGTAAAGTGAACGTCAACTAGCATTGAATGCACTTAACACTCAATTAAGTAAGCTTAATTGCAAAACCTGTCGGCGAGTCCAAATCAGGGCTAAAATCAGGCAGTGTGAACTTGGCATAAGGAGAACAATAACTGCAGAAGTGGAGGAAATTCGTGAAAAGTCTATTAAGAATTGTCCCGCCCCAAAAACCTTTTGACTGCCCGGCTGTTTGTCTTTAATTTTTATGTTTTTTTTTTTTACTTTGGCAAAATGGTACTCGAACCAGTCAAGAAATGTGTACTTGGGTTTTCTGTGTAAAAAAAATGCATTAGCATTCAAATAGTTCAGATTACTAAATTGTTTTAAGTAAGTTCAACAAATTATTGGACATTAAGTAAAGTTAACTAAAAAGTCATAGTAAAAAAATTGGCAGCCCGTTGCGTTGATTAATCTTTGGGATAATTATAAGGGCGGACTGTATATTTAAAGCCGAGCAAGTTAGCCGGTCATTAGGAGAAACGCGTCGGTCAGAGAAGGAGCTCGAATCGCAAGTAAGTCTTTCTGAAATACTTTGTATTTGCTGTATAGCTTGGTGTATTAATTACCAGAAGGAAGATACAATTCGATTTTGCACTTATTTCTTCTATTCATAACTTTATTCCGGGAGCTATTTACAACTGCACTTTACCCAGGGCAGTTTAAAGCGCGCTGTACGCAATTGTCAGCCGTTCTCAAATAATAATTGTAGGCTTTTAGCACAGGTAGTGAGTGATAGTTTGGTTTCAATTTGAGTCATTGGCAGCCCGTTGCGTTGATTAATCTTTGGGATAATTATAAAAGCGTCAACACCTGTTCTTACTCAAGTAGTGATCAGTGTGTATTTAATAAGCGTGTCAGCGCTGTCGCGGTAGCGTCAGTGGGAGCGTTCAGCCCTCGTGTTCAGCCGCCTTGTGGGAAGACCGACAAGTGTAAAGACATCTTTGTTCGACTCTACCTACGATCGACTCCACCGTAGATCGAACACCGAGAACACACTTAAGTATTTACTTAAGTCTTTCTCCTTCTCTCTTTTCTCACAATGTGATTTCAGTACATACCCACTATTTCTAACACTCGCTCCACTATCAGACGCAGACGGCAGCGCAACACTGCTAATCTGCGTCCTATTCCTTCCTCTACTAATATTCCTCCCTCCTTTTCTCTGGGTCTATGAAATTGTCAGTCAGCTGTAAACAAAGCTGACTTCATTCCAGCCTTTGCCACTCATTCCAATCTGAATATCTTGGCCTTGACTGAGACCTGGATCCATCCAGAAGACTCAGCAACTCCTGCTGCCCTCTCTAACAATTTCTCTTTCTCACACACCCCCCGACACACTGGCAGAGGTGGAGGCACAGGTTTTCTTATCACAAACAATTGGAAATACTCAACCCACACCTCTCTCTGTAATAACAACTCATTTGAATACCATGCTATTACAGTTACAGCTCCTGCTAAAATCCATCTTGTAGTCATTTACCGCCCTCCAGGTCAATTGGGCACCTTTGTTGAGGAACTAGATGTGCTGCTATCCTCATTCCCTGAGGACGGCAGCCCACTTGTAATCCTTGATGATTTCAACATCCACCTGGACAAACCGTATGCTACAGATTTTCACTCCCTTCTATCCTCATTCGATCTCAAACTCCTTACGATGAGCACTTAATCTTACATTTAAAAAAAAAAAAATATATATATATATATATATATATATATATATATATATATATATATATATATATATATATATATATATATATATATATATATATATATTTTAAAAAAACCTCTTTCCTCCTCTATCTCTCCTTTCTTCTTCCCTTTTCTGGTTTTTGCTACTTTGAGTAGTATACAAATCGTGGTATTTAAGGCACTTTTTGTGTTTCGTTGCCTCTTCTTGACGGATCGCTTCCTGTTCTCCTGAGTTGTAAGTCGCTTTGGATAAAAGCATCTGCTAAATGCATAAATGTAAATGTAAAATGTAAATGTAAATGTAAAAACAACTGTTCTGTCCTCTTGTTCCTCTTCTTTTTCGTCCTTGCCACAGATGAATCTTAAGAAGGAATCCCACGTCTCTAGCTAGTATTCTGTATTATGTTCTCTTACACTGAAAATATAGTACAAGCAAATGTCCTCACCGTTTACTCTTTACCCTCATGCCATCCGAGATGTATATGACTTTATTCTAAATAAAGAGTAAAGTCATATACATAAATAATCTCTGCTAATGAAAACTCATTTGGGTTTCTAAGAGTTAAAAGGGTCATATAATGGTACATGCACTTTTACAACTTGATTGTATGGTAATGGTAATGTGTGTTGGCAGTGCCTGTACAGAACCATCCTATAATGATAAAAATCCATCCAGTGTTTTTTTTTTTTTTTTTTTTTTATCTCCTTATATGTTTTCTCCTGTCTCAAATCGAGCCGTTCGACCATGTGACGTCACACGGTCAGACACTCCTCCCGCGACTTTTGATTGACTGCAGCGTTTCATCTCAGACCTGCCCTGAGCGAGCTCTGTCATCATCAGCACAGTGCGACAATGTTGATACGCTGGAGCAAAATGCTTGAGTTTTGTTTTTGAAGGGAATATTACCCCAATCAACATCAATGCTTTCATGTTTGCGCCGTGCAAATCATTTCTCACCAAACTGCTTTAAAAATGATGGTCAGTATGAAGCAGGTTTTGCTAAGAAGCTGCTCCTCAAAAAAAAGATTGGTAACGTACCAGCTCTTCGTGTTCCTGCTGCCCCTCCAGAAGAAGTGAGTGTAGTTTGAAACACGTGCACGCTTCACGATGAATGCGACTAAAGTTTAAAGGGTAAGTTAACTTACATTACGGCATTCATGTTTTTTGTGTATGATGTTCTCAATATAATTCATAATTCCACGTTTATAATGAACAACGCTTTATGATTATTGTGTTCTTACAAACTGTGTACACTGGTGATAACGTTAACGGGGTAACACTACACTAAGCTTACTTTTGTAAAGTTAGATGGTTTATTACGGTGTCTGTTGAAACATTCCTGTGGTGACCTAATGTCAGTGTTTCAGCCCTGACAGTTGTACATAACACTGCATAGATAACGTTACGCATCACTGACAAGCTTACATTTGCTGGAAAAAGTTTTTCATGACCGTTTGCTGTAACATCAATCTGTCAATGAACTAACGTATACATCAGTAAACCCATAGCATTCACGCTAACGTTACCCAACGATCAAAGTGATATCCCTTACGAAAGGAAAATATATTTACCAATATATTACTTGAAATATATTTTAATATATTGTAAATATATGGAATAATATATTGATGGTATTATAAAATATATTATATATTCATGTAATATATTGCAAAATATACAAATGATTGCCGCTTTCAATATATTGCAATATATTGAAAAATATAAATATTAATTCCCATATATGTGAATATATTGCCTAATGTATTGCATGAAATTTTCCAATATACTGCAATATATTTTTGTTTCGTAAGGGATTACGTTAATCAACCATTCAGAAACGTCCAGCTCGCCAGCTGTCATCTTGTTTCGGGTTCTAATTGACACGATGTGCCCTCATAGACTCCTGTTGCCATACTTTATCCAAAATATACCGCAACTGTTGTCAAAGCAATACTCCAAAAAACACTCCAAACTAACTCCAACACTCTAAAAAACACTCCAAAAACACTGTCAAAGCACAAAACACTGGGGTGCTTTGAGTGTGTCAAAGCACCCCACAGAACAGAGGGGCGGGGTGAGCAAAGCTCATTATCATTTAAAACCGCACTAGAAAGTCTTGTTGAAAACAGCTGTTTTTGACCAGGTAAAATTTGTGTTTTTGTGCAATACTAAGGAGAACTTTTAATTAAAGTATATTACAAACTTTTCATTTAGACACTAAAGAATCATATTAACTTATTAATTAATCATATTAGGTACAAAAATAGCATTATATGACCCTTTTAGAGCATCAAACAGCACATGCAGCAATAACTACAGTAATCATACGATCCTAATGGATGAATCAATGTCTTCTGAAGTTAAACGATAAGTGTTTGTAAGAAAAATAACAATATTTTACATTTTTTAAACTGTAGACTATATCACTTCCGACCAGCAGTCATCTGTGTGTGCATGCGAGGGTTGATTTCATGCTTGACATAACTTGAAGTATGAAGTGTGCTTTTTTTTTTTTTTTTGTTAATGCTCACAACAGTATACAAACAATAACACAATATATGATAATAGCAATTAGAAACAAACGAGACTAAAAGACAAGAGACGCCAGTTCTCGCATGAGTTTCATATGAAATGTGCATGAGAACGTCATGAAAGCTTGAAGCGTCTCATGCTAGTAACAGCTGATCGGACATGAAAAGATTACTAAATTATGACAGCATCTCTTGGTGTTCATCACCCCTTTAAAACAAACAACAAACAACCAATTGCAAAACTTGCACATATTATCATTTTAACATTTCACGAAATTTTCACGAATTTTCACTACACTTGAATTCCCTGAGCTCCTGAGAGCGACCCATTCTTTCACAAATGTTTGTAGAAGCAGTCTGCATGCCTAGGTGCTTGATTTTAGACACCTGTGGCCATGGAAGGGATTGATCTGAATTCAGTGAATTGGAGGGGTGTCCCAATACTTTTGACAATATAGTGTATGATGCTTATATTAACATTTTATTTACTTTTCTTTATTTTTTAATTTTTTTTAATGATTTTTCAAAATTTTCAAACCTAAAATCAGCAAGCTTTTATTTTGGTGGGTCGCCAAGAAATAAGTATATGCACTGCCGGTTTTAGCACTGCCAAGTGAAGCGTGTCAGTGAATGTAACAGCTCTGAAACTGGCCCATTTATTATGCATTCAGTTCAATCTTATACAGTTTTACAGTTAGTCGATCTAAAATGGTGATTGTGCATTAACAGCTGGCAACCATGTCAGTATGCAAATGAGTAGTCTGAGCTTATTTACCCAGCTCATTTTTAATTTTGGGACTTATGTGCACCCCTGTTTATAATGTATTGTACATAAGGACTTTAAAGGGCTCATATTATGCTTTTGATAACACCGGTTATATATCATTATTTAAGCATTGGGAAACTCATGATTAACTAGTTATAAAACATTTAGTAGTTGTCAGTTAACTATTTTTGTGAGCTCATCTAAAGTGAGGAATATTTATGCCTCGTAAAACTTTAAGAAAGAATATTTAAAGGCTCAGTTATCTTCTAAACAGAAAAAGGAAACAAACACAACACCGAGTGATACACAACATAGACATATTTATTTCGAGATGAAAAAGAAAAGTTAACTGTACAACTGGTAACTTGATATCAAATTTAAAATAAACCTCTTCAGTGTCATAGAAAATAAAAACTGCTGTACACCTCCAGAAAAGATAAATGTGCAGTAAAAATGAAAGCATCTGCAATCTGATATAATACATGTCTGTAAAGTATGAACATTGCTGAATAAAAATGTACCAGTGCCGAAACTGAATTACAGGAATGCAAAAATACAATAATATTTTATAAAACATTCATAATATGATAAAATAGTTCAGCTGTGGGCTCATTGACATCTACAATTATGATGATTAATGCAGATTACCTTTCATTTTTATTACTTGGAGTAATGATAAAGGATGGAGCAAGATTTTGGTTTACAAATTGTAATGTTTTATCATTCATTCACCTGTCTACACAAAAATACCTGTGTACCATATGGCCATGTTTATCAAGTTAGAGGCAGTACTTATTATATTTATAAACTTTATACGAAGTTTTTTATTTACTTCAATTTTGGTTTTGAATTTATATCGCCTTTATCGGGTAGACCAATCCCAACAGACTGGGCCATCTGACCAATCAGAGCACAATAGACTAACGGAAAGGAGTGGTTTCGAGAGACTGAATCTTTGAACTGCTCTAAACAAATCCTTTGAAAATCTTTTTTTTTTTTTTAAATGAGGAACATTAAATGCATATTATGAGAAAATTGGGTAAATAATTTTAACTGTACCTTCAAAATAGCATAATAGGGGCACTTTAAAGGGATAGTTCACCCAAAAATGAAAATGATCTCATGATTTACTCCCCTTCAAGCCATCCTAGGTGTATATCTTTTTTTCAGACACACACAATCTGAGTTATATTTTTGCTCTTCCCAGCTTTATAATGTTATTGAATAGGGATCTTGATTGTAAATTCCAAAAAAGTGAAACCATCATAAAAGTAATCCACATGACTCCAGGGGGTTAATAAAGGCATTATGAAGCAAAGTGATAAGTTTTTATACGAAAAATATCCTTATTTATGACTTTATAAACTAAAATAACTATGGCGGATGGACTATGCAAGTCAACTTATGCTAAAAGAGTAACTCCTGACATGTCTGGTCAGCGGTTACTCTGTCGCTGTAAATTGATGCGTATGGCCATCTGTCAGAATCTAGTTATTATAGTTTATTAAGCTTAAATAAAGATATTTTTCTTAAGTAAATTCTTAATGAATTGCCAAAATGCACTAGACTCTAGAACTCTCTTTCATTTCCTCGGCGCATCGCAGGGTGCCTTGTTTTATTGCAAGGCACCCTGGGATGCACCAAGCAAACATCCCCTATAATTAATGAACTACAATTTGAACCGATTAAATAATATCTTCCACATTACCAGTCAAAAGTACACTTGACTGAATTTATTTATCATTATCATGGATCTAAAACATTGGATCTAAAGGCTTGTGCTTAAATGCTTGAAATGAGTTGTTGTACACAGATTTACGTTGCATTCACTATTGTATAATATTCAGATGTTTTTAGTTCAAAAATTAAATTGCATTTAAAGTTTACATTTTCCCTTGGAATGACATTGGTTTCAGCTGTGCCATGTTCTACTGTTTGAGAAATACAAATAGAAATAAATAAAGTTGTAAACAAACCTATGCAATATGTTATGAAGTGCTATAACTCAGTTTGAGGATCCATATGCAGCTTTATTGTGCAATCCAGAATCATAATCTATGTAACAGGCAATTGGTCGAAACACTGTGCAGATAATTCAGACAATAAAAATCAGGGTAGACAACATAGACAAAGAAGGAAATCCAGGCAGAAAATCTAAAATACGACAGGAAACCAGGATACAAAGGCTCAGAATTGACGTTGAACATGCAAAACTTCACAATGAATGATTGAAAACGCAGGGTTTATAAAAGAAAGATTATGTGTTCTATTTCACCTACTTATACTACGCCCTAAAGGCATTTTCTCTTTTTGTAAAGAAAAAGAAAGAAATGTATTAGCATGTTGATCTGCCAGTCATAGGCATTTCATGTGGAGACTCCTTGTGTGTTTGCAATTTGAATATAATGTTGCATTTAAAATTAATGGCCACACGTATCATTACAAAAGTCCACAATGCTGCTGCAGGTGAAATATAATGTGGATAACATTGAATAAATAGATTTATCAGGTTAGAGATAATTATGATAATAAACTCTTTCCCCGCCAAACACAGAATTTTCCGTTATTTGTGAGAAAACGCTTCCCTGCAACACACGGAATTTTTCCAGGTTTCCGTTTTTTCACTGTCATACGCTAGGGGGGCGCTATTACACATCTTCTGAATGAGTACAGAATCTCCTGATCAAAACACACGCGAGGAAGACAGTATGTAAGCAGATGCTTATGTAAAATAACATAATCATCAACATTAAACATCATAGAAATCAAAACCTAACAGCCTAATGTTACTGAATGAAATGTGGACACAGGACGAGCTACAGGACTGTGCAAGCTTTAGGGCTGTTGATGACTCGATCTACTCCATCTATGTTTGATATTTGTTCTGAATCGGATCTGGAAACAGTCTTTCACATAAACGAGTTTCTCAGCTTTTTGTTCAAAATGTTGTTGTTTTTTATGAAACTTACCCATATTCAAGTGTTGGATGATACATAAAGGGATCCATGAAGCTAGAATAAAACATTTTTTTAAAGAATAGGTTCTGCTCTTTCTTTTGATATAGTGCATGCTCGGATATTCATAAAACAAAATTTTATATGGGCTGTTAAAGTTTTGTAAAAAATGATCAAAAACCCTGGCGGGGGTGGCAGCTTTTTTTTTTAAACCCTGGTGGGGAAAGTGTTTATCACTCAACCCCATTTATCTAATGCTGCGTTCCAGGCAGGTTTTTGAGCTGGTAAGTTACAACTTCAAACCATGACTCACAAGTTTGTAGCATTCCAGGCAAAGTCACGTCAAACTGCCTGAACACAAGGAATTGTGGTAGCTAGATGTATGGCGGACCATACAGGGCTTAATTTCTGTCGCCAAAGGTGCTTCCTCCTTCCTTATTTAAGGGAAACAGAGGAGAGAACAGCACATAAGGCAAGATAAGCTGTTATACCTTTTATTTTACATCATTTTTATATTTGGAAATGTATTTGGAAATTAATTTATTCTTGCACTCAATGGACTGCTAACGCTAGAAAAGCTGCTGATAATGCATAACATTTGCTGATAAATAACGTTAGAGCAAATCCTTATTTTAATAAAGGATTTGTTTTTTTAATGTACGCCTTTTATAAACACAGCATCCGTAGGGGATGCCATTGTTGTTTAGTGGGCTATGTGATGTCGGAGCACGTAATTGGGACTACATTGATCTAGTACGAGTTCAAGGGTGGGAAGTCACGGGTTAAACTGCCGTTCTAGTGCACTTTCACGGGTAAAAGGTTGAAAAAAAAAAAAAAACAGCATAAAACTCTTTACCTAACTGTCAGAATTACACATCTGCCATATTTGTCATTTTTTTAACACTCTTTATCCATGTTTGTAGTTACAATTGAATCATCATCCAACTCCCAATGGGTTGTGTGCAGCATTTGCCTTTAGAGTGTGCACAGATCTGCACTTCTAACCAGGAAAGGTAGACCATTCGAATAAAACATTTAGGCTACGTCTACACTAATCCGGATAAATTTAAAAACTGAGTTTTTGTCTAAAAACACTCCGCGTCCACACAATCATTTTCAATCGTTTTCCAAAAAATGTCCATCTGCACTGAAACGTCTGAAAACGCTTACATCCCCGTACTGCGCATGAGCAAATCCAAGACGCTTCGACTTGCGTAATTTCCGCTACTCCTTTATTTACTCTTTGAAATTTTGCGGCAATGAGTTTTTCAAATGGGTCGACAGTGAGGTGGAGTTGTTGCTGCGTGTAACACATTAATATAAAGTGCTAAAAGCAAGTGAAAATGTAGACTGGGAGATGTGCCAAAATAAATACGGCGAATTGGTCATATGACTGCATCGCATATGGCTAAAAATGCGTCATCGTATTAAAAAGCCTCCGTTTTCACAGTCCACACTACGATGCGAAGACGGCGTTTTTCAAATTTATCAGCTTTGGAGAGCGTTTTCAAAACGATACTTTTTCATTGACTTAAAACGCTGTCTCAGTGTGGATGGAAGGCCAAAACGGAGAGCAAAATATATGTTTTCAAATGAAAACGTATTAGTGTGGACATGGCCTTAAATACTATTTAGGTTGGATAGTATGCTAACTGGGACACAGCAAAAGTTTAACCAGATAATGAGACACAGGTGGAAGTGATGAAATAATAAGAGTCCAGGCAACAGGTTATGGGAATTGAAATTCATGATGGGAAGGCAAAAGAGTCCGGAGGAGTGCCCTCTGGTGGGTATCATCGGCACACCAGCTGGTGGATGTAACACAATAACAATAAAAATATGATTCAATCAAAATATAATAAATATGCTTTGATTTATCAACATTGTATATTTGTCCATTTCCATACTTTGGATTAAAAATGCAGGCCGTACTTTATAAAAATCAAGAGGGGATAAAAATCAAAGAATGAGTAGTTGTCCAAAAATGACTGATAAAATCGATTTTAAAAACGAATTTTAAAAATGTTTAATTTTCAAACTGGAGATATTGTAATCTCTTTTACTATCACTGACAAAACATACCATAACAGATCTTGTCAGCTTCATGTTTCCTTGTTATTGAATGGATACAAAAAGGACAGAGAGCCAACAATAGTACTAGAGTCAGCATTAAAAATAAAATAGAAACTTCTAGATCTAAAGAATTAAAACTGATTCCTGTGGGTTGGTGGTTGGCCAAGCATTGCTTTTGGACATGTTGGCTGTGGTCATTAACCTTCATTTCAGCATTTAACTTCATTTTAAAAATGTGTCTGACATGAAAGCTTTTCAGTTCCAGTTAATGACCTGTCACTCAAACTCTGCCTTACTCCCAAAAAAATTCTGAGCTCCATTACTGTGCAAGTCAAACCTGGCAGCAAAAGAGATGGGGTGATATTTCTAACCTGCCTTTATATTTACTCTCTTTCACTCTGAATGCAGTTGGCATCCGGGCTTACTCGGACTGAGAATTGCCCACTTAGACAGGCAGAGACATAAAATGCCAGTCTGCTTACTTTTTTTAATCATGCTGGGGAGGTTCTATGAAATCAATTAAACCACAATAGTATACCGTAATATAGAGCTGAGCTCAAGGATATCCTGTTTATCTGCCACCAAGTACCTGAAACAAAACTGAAGTATCAGGCTGATGCATTATTACCTTTTTTACTCTTACGAGAATGGATTTTAAACAACAACAACATAACACGCTTCAGTCATTCTCTGTGAAAAATGTTACATGTGTATGATAATAATAATGAATACTCACATGCTAAGATTTTCTAATTTGTATACACTGTATAAGTACTAGTTTATTGATTTGTTTATTATAAAACTTGATTTAAAAGAGCTCACACATTCTTTATGGTAGGGATAAAGAGTCAGTCATCAGTCTGCTGCATTTTGATTAGGACACACAAACATATACTTAGAGTATGATGGGAATATATGTAAATGTGTAAATTATTATTATTCTTTTACAAATGCAGGGGTCGCTGGAACCTCAAACATGTAAAGTGAATTTCATTAGAAATGTCAGGTTTAATTCATTCCTTTCAGTGCAAACACACATTTCTATGCAAATACATCTTATTAACGTGCTTATTCAGAAAAGTTAGCTTTGCTCAATGATCTATATATTAGCCCCAGTGCCAAGCAGACAATGCTTTTTTTATATTCAAATTGATAATGGCAACAGTATTTCATCAAATTATGGAAAAAGAGCACTATAACCGGGCATATCAACTCATATCTACATCATATTCTGCTCTTAGTAACCCAGTAAAATGACAACACTCGTACGATTAAATATAAACTTGCACATTATATTGCAGAAAATTGGCCCTGCAGCAACAGCCATCTTCTTTTTATTGCGGCACAATTAATTTTGACAAAAAGAAAGCTGAGGAGAGTATAATTTGCTTGCGGAAGGACCAATATCGAGAGCTGTTCTCCGACAGACATTTTGACTAACTTTAAGTGCTGGTAGTTTAAGATTGTGGGAATGTGGTGTCACGCAGCAGTTCCCATCTATCCTGTGAGAACATGGCCCTGTCACATCGTCTCACTGAAATCACAGTACTTTCAGCTCAGCGCCGGTAACTTATGTAAGGCTAAATGAGGTCTTTCAGTTCTGCTCTTTCTCCGGCGGGTAAAAATAATCTGCTACATAAAATTGTACCTTAAGTATAGGCACCTCTGAGAGTACAGTATGTAGTCAGCTTGAATGCACCTAATTATACAGCTTTACCTTCGGATATATGTGTAAAAGAGTCACTTTGCGAAAGTGCTAAAGGTCTGTCCTTGCAAGAGTTCCTTTAAACAGTATCTGTTTAATACATTTTCATTTTCTGTCTGAGATTGTTTTAAAGGCTTTCGGAGTGGGGAAGCCACAGCAGGGAGACTATAATGCTACAAAAGCACAAAAGACCTTCTGATTAGACTATCACAGCCCTTTCAGGGACAGCTTCATCTTGCTGGCCTTTTTCTTGTGGTATCAGAAGAAAGCCTGACATGTTTCCATTAAATGAACTGTATAAATTAGTTTAATTTATGCTCTCTCTCCTCTGCTAACAGAACAACTAAAGCCAACCAGTGACAGAACACGTTATCAAACTTGCGCTGAATGAAATCCCATGGGGGAATTTATCTCGGTGGACAAGATTAACAAGGGTCACAGATGGCAGGGATTGAAAACCTGAGCACATTATTGAATATAGATGACTGTCAGTCACCCTGTGAACTGCATCTGAGACCTTGAGGAACATCCATCACTGAGGAAACCACTGAACGAGCAATCAGACAAGGTTTGCTTTCACTGCTCAACAGTTTCATTGTGTTATGACTAGATTAAACCTCTGGACCAACTCGATCTGATGCGGTCTTCCACCGAAAATAAAAAAGGCATTCAACCTCTGCTAAAATGATACTTTTAAATATTAAAGTAAAACAATCAGTAGGTGGCGGCATTCAAATCATTGTCTTAACGGGTGAGTCATTGAATCATTCAGTCAAATGATCCATCAAAATCGATTTTGATTCATTAGCTTAGGAACAAAGCAAGTCTTTGGCTGTGTTCGACTTGATTTCAGCACTGCACAGACCGATTTATGTATGACATCAAAGTACCGTGAGAGCCATATATATGATATATATATATTCTGATGTCATAGACAGATTGTTTTGCGCAGCTGCTCAATTCGTGAGTCGTTGAATAATTCATTAGACCTATTGGGAAAAAAAGACTGATTCAGTAAGGAAACTGTGCTGCTCTGAGACATGGGAAAATAGAGCAATCAGGCAATAATCTGATACTAAAATTTAAGTCACCTGATATTAATTTCTTGTTTATTGAACTATTGTATAAAATTTATTTGAATTGCTCGTAGGGTATTATTTTATGGACAATTTAATGCTCCCAACTTTGTGGGAACAGTCTGGGGATGGCCCCTTCCTGTTCCAACATGACTAAACCCTGTCGATTAAGAATGTGATGTCATTCAAGTTCCTGTGCATGTAAAGGCAGGCATCTCAAAGCTTTACACAATATAGTGTATACATTAGGACTGTTAAAATTAGCATGTTAACACGTGATTAATTTTTATTAAGTTTAACGTGTAAAAAAAATATTTAATGCAATTAATGCAGCAGCAGTTTTTTTCTTTGTCATCCTTTGGCTGCGCTACAGTGTATGATCACTGTAATCATGGATTCAGGATTCGTGCGCAAAGAATGCCGCTTCAGACAGCGGACAGCCTCATTTCTCTTTCCCACTTGAGTGTGAATGCCTGAATGAAAAAATGCACGTTTTGTCATGTATCCTCATAAGCATAGTCTTAAATGAGTTAAAAAGTGCTACATGGATGCAAAGAGTTGTGAGGATCTTAAAGTGACAGCAGCCTAATAAACTTGCTGCTGTGATGTTTGTCATTAAAGGAACAATTTTCCAACTCCCCTAGAGTTAAACAGTTGAGTTTTACCGTTTTTGAATCCATTCAGCCAATCTCTGGGTCTGGCGGTAGCAATTTTAACATAGCTTAGCATAGATCATTGAATCTTATTAGAATGCTAGCATCTCGTTCAAAAATGACCAAAGACTTTCGATATTTGTCTTGTCTACAACTTGACTCTTCTGTAGTTACATTGTCTACTAAGATCGACGGAAAATGAAAAGTTGTGATTTTCTAGGCTGATATGGCTTGGAACTATACTCTCATTCCTGCGTAATAATCACAGAACTTTGCTGTACTATGGGTTCAGTGGCACAATGAGAGCTCCTTGATTATTACGAAGGAATTCTGAGAGTATAGTTCTTAGCCATATCGGTCTAGAAAATCACACTTTTCATTTTCTGTCGGTCTTAGTAGACAATGTAATTCAGGGTTCCTCAAACTCAGTCCTGGAGGGCCACTGTCCTGCAGAATTTAGTTTAAATTCTGATCAAACACACCTGAGCAAGCTTGAGGAAGCCTGATGTAATTACAGAAGAGTCAAGTTTTAAACAGGAAAAATATCAAAACTCTTTGCGGGGTTTTGAGCGAGATGCTAACAGTCTAATCAGATTCAATGATGTATGCTAAGCTATGCTAAAAGTGTTACCGCCAGACAGAGATCGGCTGAATGGACTGAATGAAACGGTAAAACTCGACTGTTTAACTCTAGGGGAGTTGGAAAATGAGGCTTTTTTTTTCAACAGTGGAGTGTTCCTTTAATGTAAATCAAAGACAAAGAGAAAATCACTCACTGCTCTTGACTGAGCTTTTGTAGCTTTACTTTGTAGGTTACTATTATTTAATTTATAATTTAGGCAGTGAAGACTGAAGTGTGAAGTTTGATAACTGTATTTAATTTTAATTGATTGACAGCACTAATATATATTATTTTGCACATAAAAAATGTTTACACAGATTGTTAATAAATATACTAAAAAGTTGGTGGGACCACACAAAATCAGCATGGGTAATTACAGATCTCTTTCAGAATAAAACAATTCGTATTGAACCCTGATTATGCTTATTTCTATAAATGCATGCTTAGGTCAGCAACATCTGTCAATGAGGAGGATGACATTGGTTATGAAAATTGGATTCTTGAAGTAGGAGACTTATATCTGTCCACATCCAATACAAAATTCTACTGTTAACTTTTAAATGTCTGCATGGACTTGCTCCCCATTATTTATCTGAGCTTCTGCACTGGTATTGTCCGCCATGTACTCTTCGGTCATCTGACTCTAGACTACTCACTGTACCTCGTTTCCGTCTCTGTACTATGGGTGGAAGATCGTTCAGTGCTGTGGCCTCGAAACTCTGGAATTCCCTCCCCTTTTCTCTACGCGACACTTTTACTATATCCTCCTTCAAGTCTCAACTAAAAACATATCTTTTCTTACAATATTTCCAATCTTTCTCTGCTTAGAATTGTTTTTCTCCTCTGTATATTTGTATGTTTATGACCTATATTGTGTATGTATATTTTATGTATGTATATTTTGAGTATTGAGTATTGAGTATGGGGAAGGCGCTATATAAATAAAACGTATTATTATTATTATTATTATTATTATTATTATTATTATTATTATTATTATTATTATTATTATATCCTGATAAAATGGAATATAGTGTGACTAGAAAAGAGAGAAAGATACAACAAGAGAGAGAGAGAGAGAGAGAGAGAGAGAGAGAGAGAGAGAGAGAGAGAGAGAGAGAGAGAGAGAGAGAGAGAGAGAGAGAGAGAGAGAGAGAGAGAGAGAGAGAGAGAGAGAGAGAGCATTAAAATACTTGCATGAATAATGCAGATGGAATTTTCATACTGTTTTTAATGCCTTGCAGGGAATTGTGTTTCAACTACAATCAGCACCTGTCTGGCACGTAGGATACAGGACACTTTGATATATTACCCTTCCAAAGCACAGCAACAAAGAAAAATCAGCTCCCTTTACAGACACGTTTACTTTGCACATGCAAAATCTCCATGCCGCAAACATTTACACATATTTTCACATAGCAACAACAGATGAAATGACAAGATTATTAGAAGCAATAAAATAAAACAAAAAATTACCTTGATTTGCTCTCTCTCTCTCTCTCTCTCTTTCTCTCTCTCTCTCTCTCAATTCAATTCAATTCAATTCAGCTTTATTGGCATGACTGTCGGATAGTACAATGTTGCCAAAGCATAAAACATGTAACAAGTTATACAGGTATAGATATCTAAATATCTCTCTCTCTCTCTTACACATAATGTTCAGACTTTTTTTAATGTTTGGGGTTATAATAATTTTCTTTGTGAACCTGATGGGAATGGAGGATTTATTTTAAACATTTTCTAAAGTATTGATGAGTGAATAATGTATGTGTAATTGGTTTTAGGATAATGTAATGATTGTTTGTTTTTATAATTATTTATATTGATAAATCCCAAAAGTTAATGAATTAATAAAGGGATTTTAAAAGTCAAGTCTCTCTCTCTCTCTCTCTCTCTCTCTCTCTCTCTCTCTCTCTCTCTCTCTCTCTCTCTCTCTCTCTCTCTCTCTCTCTCTCTCTCTCTCTCTCTCTCTCTCTCTCTCTGTGTGTTTTAAATAAAGAGTTTTAACATCACTGGCAACTTATTCATTCAGTCAGATTCACAGGACAAAACAGTGTTGTTTAATCTCTGTTGAACTGTTGTATAAAAGCAATATCACACAGCCATGCGATATGGCTTTATATCAGTATGATTGTGATTACCTACAAAGTCTTGTTCAAAATAATAGCAGTACAATGTGACTAACCAGAATAATCAAGGTTTTTCGTATATTTTTTTATTGCTACGTGGCAAACAAGTTACCAGTAGGTTCAGTAGATTCTCAGAAAACAAATGAGACCCAGCTTTCATGATATGCACGCTCTTAAGGCTGTGCAATTGGGCAATTAGTTGAATTAGTTGAAAGGGGTGTGTTAAAAAAAATAGCAGTGTAGCATTCAATCACTGAGGTCATCAATTTTGTGAAGAAACAGGTGTGAATCAGGTGGCCCCTATTTAAGGATGAAGCCAACACTTGTTGAACATGCATTTGAAAGCTGAGGAAAATGGGTCGTTCAAGACATTGTTCAGAAGAACAGCATACTTTGATTAAAAAGTTGATTAGAGAGGGGAAAACCTATAAAGAGGTGCAAAAAATGATAGGCTGTTCAGCTAAAATTATCTCCAATGCCTTAAAATGGAGAGCAAAACCAGAGAGACGTGGAAGAAAACAGAAGACAACCATCAAAATGGATAGAAGAATAACCAGAATGGCAAAGGCTCAGCCAATGATCACCTCCAGGATGATCAAAGACAGTCTGGAGTTACCTGTAAGTACTGTGACAGTTAGAAGACATCTGTGTGAAGCTAATCTATTTTCAAGAATCCCCCGCAAAGTCCCTCTGTTAAAAAAAAGGCATGTGCAGAAGAGGTTACAATTTGCCAAAGAACACATCAACTGGCCTAAAGAGAAATGGAGGAACATTTTGTGGACTGATGAGAGTAAAATTGTTCTTTTTGGGTCCAAGGGCCACAGGCAGTTTGTGAGACGACCCCCAAACTCTGAATTCAAGCCACAGTACACAGTGAAGACAGTGAAGCATGGAGGTGCAAGCATCATGATATGGGCATGTTTCTCCTACTATGGTGTTGGGCCTATTTATCGCATACCAGGGATCATGGATCAGTTTGCATATGTTAAAATACTTGAAGAGGTCATGTTGCCCTATGCTGAAGAGGACATGCCCTTGAAACGGTTGTTTCAACAAGACAATGACCCAAAACACACTAGTAAACGGGCAAAGTCTTGGTTCCAAACCAACAAAATTAATGTTATGGAGTGGCCAGCCCAATCTCCAGACCTTAATCCAATTGAGAACTTGTGGGGTGATATCAAAAATGCTGTTTCTGAAGCAAAATCAAGAAATGTGAATGAATTGTGGAATGTTGTTAAAGAATCATGGAGTGGAATAACAGCTGAGAGGTGCCACAAGTTGGTTGACTCCATGCCACACATGTGTCAAGCAGTTTTAAAAAACTGTGGTCATACAACTAAATATTAGTTTAGTGATTCACAGGATTGCTAAATCCCAGAAAAAAAAATGTTTGTACAAAATAGTTTTGAGTTTGTACAGTCAAAGGTAGACACTGCTATTTTTTTGAACACACCCCTTTCAACTAATTGCCCAATTGCACAGCCTTAAGAGCGTGCATATCATGAATGCTGGGTCTCATTTGTTTTCTGACAATCTACTGAACCTACTGGTAACTTGTTTGCCACGTAGCAATAAAAAATATACTAAAAACCTTGATTATTCTGGTTAGTCACATTGTACTGCTATTATTTTGAACAAGACTGTAAATCACAGCCATGCTGATATAGAGCCATACAGCAAGGCCATTACTATTGCTCATATATCACCTTCTCAAGACGAATGCAGCCAAATACAAAAAAAAAGTGAAATCTTGGTGGTGTGCAGTCAACATAAAATCTAAATGAACTTACCTTCTTAATACACATTATTGGTCTTAATGTGCATGATTTCCAAACGTAGCTTGTGTTTGTAAATTCTCCAAGTAAACCATTTGTGCCTTTTAATTTCAACTAAGAATAAAAAGCACCCAGTGATTTTTGCCAAATTCCAAATATTTTCGGCAGGTACGTGTGACCAAACAAAGCTAACACAATGCATTGACGTTAGAGCTTAATTGCCGTCTGTCATTATTCAGCTCAGCCTGAGACATAAACAAAGCTGCATGTACAAGACATTTCTCTTCATGTGTACTCCATATTCAGCCTTCACATGGGTGTTCAGCCCTCATTAATGATCTCATTAATTTTCTAGTGGTATTCTTTATTTATTTCTTGAACTTTAAAAGGAAGTGGGACAGAAAATCTAGTGCCGCAGCGACTCTGAGCGAAGACTCGAGTGGAGGAAAAAGATAACAACAGATGTCAGGAGTAAACTTTGTTCATATGTTTCATAAACAGACACGCACACACT
This sequence comes from Pseudorasbora parva, assembly GCF_024679245.1. Lineage (NCBI taxonomy): Eukaryota > Metazoa > Chordata > Actinopteri > Cypriniformes > Gobionidae > Pseudorasbora > Pseudorasbora parva. The sequence continues at coordinate 30,379,196 of NC_090181.1, read as the reverse complement.
ATTGTTCAAAAGATTAGGATCAGAAATAAATAAATTAAAACTTTTATTTAGCAAGGATGCATTCAACTGATCAAAAGTGACCGTAAAGACATTTAAAATGTTACAGAAGTTTTCTATTTCCAATAAACATGACCTTTTAAACTTTCTAGTGATCAAAGAATCCCCCCAAAAATAATGCAGTTTAATGATACAAAGGGAAGTTATTAAACTTAAAGGGTTACTTCAGCAATTAGCATATGGCTTTGGATCAGTAGAAACCCTGGAGTATATTCAAAGGATTGTGCTTCTCCCCCTCAAATCCCCCTGAGATGAGAGATTTATGCATTTTATTTCTGGAAAAAATCCTCCAATGACGCAAATTTACGATATTTGTGTCATAGGAGGAATGTTTGGCCAAAGTCTAAAGACTACAGCCAGCAGAGGGAGCCACTTCCACATGTTTTACACCCGCGTATGGGGGATGGGAGATCGCACTCACAGCACTCAGCTGCAGCCTCAGACATTCATTGAAACTGAACTATGCTGAGACAGAGAGCAATGTAAGTGTTTTAACTTCTCAAATTCATTTCTATGTAAGTTAAGCTTCCAAAGGCATGAACTGAAAACGCTCCAGACTGAACACGTGTTGTGAATGTGTGCCACGAATGTGGTCGTGATTACCTCAGCTCTCATCACGAGCTCATCAGCTCATGATGTTAAATGTAATTTGACTCCTGCAGTTAGTGCTCGTTGCTGTGACACTCACGTGGTGACTCACTCATTATATTGAACAGACAGATTCAGTATTTAATTGTAGTATCTGTTCTCAAACTTAGTCACTGTAATCCAGTAGCGGTGCCTTTGGTAATGGCCTCACAGGGCAGCGAAGTATTCTGGGTATTGTTGTCTTTCATCCACATGAGACAAAAATACATTTTCTGTCTTTTCTCAGTCTAGAAAGCACCAAATTCAAAAATAATTTCACATTTCTACTACATTAATGACCCAGTTAAATACAGATTCATCGTCCCAACCCTGAAGTACCCCTTTAATTTCGGGAGGAGTACACCAATCTAATCTTTCAATTAATACCAAGGTATAAAAACAGCAGCTTACCTCTTTCCCTTTTCAGTTCCTGCAGCATCCCTCCTCCTCCCCTGCTCCTCCTTTTGTAAAAATGATGTACACCACACTGATAGGTGGTTGAGGAGAGATCCCTGACACGAGTGTAAAGCGCTTTGGGTGTACAGTAATACGTATGAAAGAGCTTTATAAATGCCTCATTCATTCATTCCATCATTCATTCAATTTTGCCTGTTATGGGGGGCATTCGAAGCTCGGGTAGAATATCCTCTCTTACCCCCTCTATAGCAGACAGCAAGCCAAATCTGTTTACCACTTTCACTAAGATTATATGGCCATACAAACTTGTGAAATGTTTTTATAGCAGCAATTTTCACGAAAGACTGTGAAAAACACTAAAGACTGGAGTAATGATACTAAAAATTCAGCTTTGCCATATATTACATAAAATATATTAAAATAGAAAACTGTTAAGAGTGTATTGGACCAAGCACCACAACACATTTGTAGCAAGTTATCAGTAGGGGGCATATCCACTCATGATGGGGGAGGAGAAAGAGTTGAGCAAGAGGGAGTTTTGAAGAAAGACTGTAGAAAGAGGTGACTGAAACATTACAAAACAAAACTGTCACTGGAAAAAGAAGGGTTATGATCAGGCAAGAGCTTTAGGACTCTCACTGACATTAAAAAAAACCTTTCCAGTGCTGGAGAGACCTAAGAATGCCATGAATACCTGAAAACGTTTCTGCTCCTTAAGGTGGGTAACACTGGTTAATGAGTCTCATTGTTTGTTTAAGCTGGTGTGCTGCTGGTGACAAACAACAAACTCTTCCTTGTGTAGGGGAGAGCGGGTCACAACTCTTTGGAGGAGGCCATAGTGCTGTAATGAACAGGGATGAGCTGGTGGAGTAGCTTTGAAGGAAGGGCTGGGTGGCACCCGGGAGCCTGAGGATGCCATAGGGATAGCGGATGTAGGTACTTCCAGAAGCCTGAAAGTTTGTGGCAGAAGCTGGGCGATGATTGCTGGAGGCTGACCTAGAGTGACGAGTGAGCCCAGAGAAGTTGACCTCAGACAGCAGATGGGGCACAGAGGCAAGAAGGGATCACAGAGCTAAAGCAAAGTCTAACGTAGCTCTTTGGCTCTGCCCCCATCTCTAGCTCTGTGCGGCTCATAAACTTTTCTTCAGGCTTCCCCTTCACCATGAAGCAGAATCCCCGGCTACACCTGGGGCCTCCAGGCCCATGTCTGCACCTCGGCCTGTCAGCCCCTGAGAGTCGGGGAGCTAGACGCCACCAATAGTGTCGAGGAATCCAGATGACGGAAGTCAAGTAGAGACATCGGCAGAAGAAGATCATCTTAGGGTGGGACAAATGAGGAACATGAAGATGAAGACTCAAGGTTGGAGACTTGGATGTGAACTGGATCTATGGACCACAGTCTAGGTCTGCTCTTGGCTCTGAGATGGACTGCTCCGCAAGCATAAACTCTGGGGCTTCAATGTCATCCAGCTCTGCTTCTGGGATGACCCAGAAAATGAAATATTAGTACATATGGTAAATGATGACACTCAACAGAAACAAATGGACAAAGATGAACTAATCAGAAGCCATAGTGACTAACTACATCTCATACAAACATGACAGGAAAAACTAAATGTAACACAATTGTAACATATGCATCTTTGTACATTACAATATATTACATACTGTTGATATTTGGATATTATAATGTGTTTTAATTATATTTCTTCTGATTAAGTATATCTGTTGTATATTAGGGGTGTAACGGTACACGTGTTTGTACCGAACCGTTTCGGTACAGGACTTCTGGTACCGTGCATGTGTGTACCGAATGGTTCCGAATGCAATCTTTAACAATTAACAGTAGGCTTTTTTACACAAGCAACATACTTAATTCTGAGTTCCCACACAAACATATTAGGTTCTCTTTTCATTCTACCACAAAATTCAAATGATAAATGCTGTTTTGACGCTCTTTAATCTGACATAACTGATCACTCTATAGTGAACGCGATCATATCTACCTAGTCAAAGGATAAACATGAATCAACATCTGAAGGTATGTTGAGGACACATTACAACTTAATGAAATGTATCATATGTCCTGTAATCGTTTAGTCAGTGTTTCAATGGTGGAAAGATGTCTATAAAACAGCTTGTAAACAATGTCACGTAGCATTACATTTACTTCAGACGAGGCATTCATTGTCCACAGCTGGTTAGTTCACTAGAGAAATTAAGTCTTTTGCTAAATACACTGAACAAAATTATAAACACAACATATAAGCTAAACTCAAAGATCTAAGGTTTTTTATGTACACAAAAGTCCAATTTATCTCAAATAATAATCACAAATCTGTCTAAATCTGTGTTAGTGAGCACTTCTCCTTTGTCAAGATAATCCATCCACCTCACCGGTGTAGGGTGACCACCATCAAACAAACCAAATGTGGGACAATTATTAAATTTGTGTGGGACATGTTACCGTCTCTAAAACTTAACCTGAAACTGTTATGTAATGTATATCTAAGTTCATATTTTGCCTTTCAGTTGATAAAAATACTTTGTTCTTTAGTCCCTTCCAGAAAACACCATAACATCACAATGTAACTTTAGGATTTAAAAAAAAAAAAACTGTTGTATTTGTGTAAGGACACTCTGACGAAGCACTGCCACATTGGACCATTTGTGTAGATGTAGCATATTAAGATGCTGATTAGACAGCAAAATTATTGGACAGGTGTGCCTAAGGCTGGCCACAATAAATGGCCACTCTAAAATGTGTTTTATCACACAGCAGAATGCCACTGATGAAGTTTTGAGGGAGCATGCAGTTGGCATGTTGACTGCAGGAATGTCCACCAAAGCTTGTTGCCCGTGATTTGAATGTTCATTTCTCTACTATAAGCTTTCTCCAAAGGCATTTCAGAGAATTTGGCAGTACATCCAACTGGCCTCGCAACCACAGACCATGTGTAACCACGCCAGGCCAGGACCTCTACATCTAGTATCTTTACATCCAAGATCGTCTGAGACCAGCCACCCGGACAGCTGCTGAAACAATCGGTTTGCATGAACAAAGAATTTCTGCACAAAATGTCAGAAACTCATTTAGGGAATCTCATCTCCATGCTTGTCGCCCTCATCAGGGTTTCGACCTGACTGGAGTTTGTCGTCGTAACCGACTTGAGAGGGCAAATACTCATATTTCCTGATAATGCATGGCCTACGTTGGAAGGATCTGTACACGATTCCTGGAAGTTGAAAAAATCCCAGTTCTTGCATGGCCAGCATACTTACCGGACATGTCACCCATTGAGCATGTTTGGGATGCTCTGGATCTGGATCTGACAGCGGGTTCTAGTTCCTGCCAATATCCAGTAACTTCGAACAGCCATTGAAGACGAGTGGACCAACATTCAACAGGCCACAATCAAACACCTGATCGACTCTATTTGAAGATGTGTTCCACTGCTTGAGGCAAATGGTGGTCACACCAGATACTGACTGGTTTTCCCATTTTGAATGGGGTGTGCTGCCCTGGCCCCCTGAACTGTGTGCAGAAGCTTGGCCACCTGAACTGTGCTACCCTGGTATCCTGCCGGGGATCTGGCCGCGCCCTGGTATGTCCCTCCCGTCCTGCCCTGGTCTATTCCTCCCATCCCTCCCTGGTCCCTTCTATGACTTCTTGGCCTGTCTCAGCTGTCCTTAAGTTTTTTTTTTTTTTTTTTTTTTTTTTTTCAGGTGGCGCATCTAGAAGTAGCTCTGTAGTGAGGGGTAAGGTCACATGCCTGTCTCGTCCTGTGTAAGTACATGTGGTGTGTTTGTCATGTGTTTGGTATGATGTCATGTCTCTGGTCTCTTGTCAACCCTGCCCATCTCGTTACATGGTTATTGGTTAATTTGCTTCACCTGTTCTTTCTCATTACCTGCCTTGTTTGTCCCCTATTTATTCTCCTTGTGTCTTAAGTCCTGTGCTGGATTGTTGCCTTGTTGTCTGTTCCCCATTGTGCTACATCTTGCTTCTAGTACTTTTGGTATTTCTGCTTTGGTTTTTCCCCCCTGGTGGGAGTTCATTTGTATTTGTTTCATTTTATTGTTGATAAATCACCTTCACATCCCTGCAGTTGAGTCCTTGCTCCCGTTTCTCTCAACCACTCCTGACAGATTAAGACAGATTTGTAAACAATTTGAGAGAAATAGGCCTTTTGTGTTTTTGTTAAGTGTATATGCACTATATTAGCCATATACTCATTGTATTCTACTTAACCTGTTATTGATGCCTTGATTATTTAATGTATGTAATGAAAATGACAGCCACTGTGTATAAATGATGAATGCACATTTAAAGTTTAGAAGGTCTTTATATTATCCTCAAATTATTTATATAAGGCCTTAGTAATTTCAGCCACCTGTGTGTGTCCTTTGAAGGGGGACTGGTTGGATGGGGTTGATCCAGCCAAAGAATCAAGCTCTGATTAAACAGGCTGGACAATTAGAGCATCTGTGGCACACACATAGAAAAAGAGAGAGAGACTATAGAGAGGGAAGTTCAGAGAAGGTGCCCTGTGATTACTAATCAGGCAGGGGTTCAATGACTGACGACTGTGACCTTCCTCTTCAGAGAGCTTCTCCTCGTCTGAGTCTGGACTCCTCTTCTTAATGCTGAGCACACAGAGGGGAATCTAATGGTCTCTGGCAGAGCTCCAGGACGGCATGTAAAACACAGTGAAGCTCCACATCCACAGCTGCTATTTGCCCACGTCCAACAAAAGACAGGCTTTTTGACAGCAGAGATACCGCAGCAACATGTCATTATCTAATTAAATCTCTTGTTGTCCTTGCTCACCATTTTCCCCTCGCACTTCCTCTCTATCTAGCTCTCCCCCCGAATAGATGCAGAGTTGATTTTTCTTCTTTCTCTCCGGCTGACTAGCAGCATATTGATGGACAGGGACACAATCCACACAGAAATGTCCTCGCATCACGGATGATTGAGATGCAAATGCATTCATAAAGGCAGGAGCACGCTGCATCAGCCTCATCTAAAATCATCACACTAGATCCACTTCTCATTTAAAGTTGGAGAGGGTGTTTGTTTAGTGGCAGCGTAAAATAAACTTTTGATAGTTATAAAATGAAGCCTCCAAAATGCAAAAAGCAAGTCCATAAGAGCAACACTTTACTTGAAGCCAGTATACATAATCCAATATTTTTAATGGACTTCAAGCACTTGTTGTATTCATAGACAATACTGAGTATGATGCATGAAACATAATCATCATGTTATATGTGCATTATGTGTGTATGTGAATATGTACAGTATTTTATATCACATAAAAACTTGATTCACATACAAAACATCACTTTACCATTTTCTTTTTAAAGGGGGGTGAAACACTCAGTTTCAGTCAGTGTCATGTCAATCTTGAGTACCTATAGAGTAGCATTGCATCCTGCATATCTCCGAAAAGTCTTTATTTTTTTTATAATTATATAAGAAAGATGCGCTGTTCCGAGTCTTTCCGAAAAAAGCCGAGAGGGTGGGGGCGTGTCGTGTGAGCGGAGCTAAATAATGACGTGTGCAGCAGCGCGCTGCTATTGTGTTGAGTCGAGTGCGTCATCCCTAACAGCGGGAAAAAAACTTTATTCAAAATAAAAAAATGGCTTTTAATCAGATACAGCCATACATCTATGATCCGGAATCAGACCCAGAGGCTGCAGTTGAACAGGAGCAGCAGCAAAAACGACTAGAGCAGGACGTCTCTGTGTGGTACAAGTTATACACTAACTATATAATATGCTTAGCGACTTGTGTTATTTACATATTTATACTTGAATTATATCGTCGTATTTTTGTCTTTGAAGGTGTACATGTGGGAAGTGCAGTTGTGCACGTGTGTTTGTGTGTTTACGCGTGGTTTGTGTAGACAGTAAGCGGACCGGTTTTGCACAGCAGGATTAGTTAGTGTTTCCATAGAAAGACACGGAATAGTAGCGCATTTGAATGAAGAAGCGTGCTTATTTAGTTCAACATATTTCCCCCCTCTTTGTGTATTGTTGTTTGGAGTGCTTTTACAATACACAAACATAAAGTTACACATACAGTGGCCAGCTAAACAAATGTACACGCACTACACATCGCATGCTCCATTGATCAATTAGCTATACGTGATCATGTTTGGGCTACTTGATGAGCATAGGCAAAGACACAGACATTTGAAGCAGTCTCACTCACCGCCTGCGGTACTAACGTTGGGACTACTCCATCCTTCAGCATTAGGCGATTGGAAAAGCCGGCGTCAAGCTGGGCCTTGTTTATGAAACAGTCGGCACCAAAATGCAGCGAACAGATATAAACATTCGCGCAACTCAGTTGCTGATCCGATGACATTGTTATGTGCACATCACCTGTTCAGCACATCCTACAAGCCAGCGCTTTGATGGGCGTAGCCTGTTGCTTTCGCTCTCTCCCTCTCTCTCTCTCACGCGCTTCCGGTAGAATTGTCCGTAAGGCCCATACAAGGAAATTCCGCCCCCATTAACGTCAAAGGGGACGCATGATCTCAAAAAACTTGCCGAAACTTATGACTAACCGGAAGTAGTATTTTTGACAAAGAAATACTCCCATCAAACGTCCACCTTAACTTTTGAAACTTTGTCTATGTTTAGTGTGGGATTCCAAGTCTTTAACAGTGTAAAAAGATCAGTATGCATGAAACAGCATTTCACCCCCCCTTTAATGAAAGAAGTCTCTAATGCGCACCCAGGCTGCATTTATTTAATCAAAAGTACAGTAAGAACATAATATTTTTGAAATATTATTACAAATTGAAATAACTGTTTTCTGCTTTTAAAACTGCTGTGACACATTCAACGTGCACGTTCATCATATCTTCAGTCAATGCAGTAGTCTGACAAGCCAGACCCACATCAAGATGTTTGGTCTGGAAACTCACCATTGACAGGGCTCAATCCAAGGGGCGGGATAAACGGTTGTCTTTCAAACTCCCTCTGCACGCGATAGGATAGGATAGCGCTACACCAACCAGAGCAACGAAGGTGAAACAGAGCTTGTTGATAGATTAAACATTCGCCGTATCCGGTCAGCAAAACTCTGAACACATCTTCCCTTTTTAAGAATGACTTCAGTGCCGTTCTTTCTTCTTTTCTCAGAGAAAAGCTCAACTTCAAGTCTTACAGAGTCGCGGTCAAAGCTGATTTGAAAGACCGCCGTTCGCCAGTTTCTGTGTTTACTAGAAGCACGCAAACGCAACTCAGCCGTCGTCATAATGGCTCCGCCCACTGACTTTATACACGATGTGATTGGCCCGGTAAGAGTTAGGCGAATACAGCTCAGAAGGGTATTGAGAGTTGCTAGACGACACTCGTGGGCAGATTAGATTTGCTGCTGCTAGGGTGCGTCTAGATTTCTAGACTATCAATGCAGAAGAAATTGATTGCAATTTCAAAATCAACGACTCACAGAATTATCAATTCCATGAACTTTACAAAAACTGCTTCAGTATCAGTGTCTATTTTAACTAATCGGAGGGTTATGATGAGAGATAAAATAAAAATAACAAGCTGCTGGTTATTTTCATGGTTATTTAAGTTATTCTCATTAAATGATTCAAATATTCATAATTAATCATAATGAATTACGAATAATTATTTATATTTCCCCTTTGAGCTAACTTGCTACAGCTTTCACCATATATTCATTCAAGTATATTCACATATAAGTTATAATATTTATATTCATGAAAAGTTCAAAGCGAACACGTTATTTTATTTTATTTTTTATTTTTTTATTTTTTGTGGTTTGTTTGTATTTTGTATTGTTTTTGATCAATGTATGTGTATGTGTGCACCAGACTCCAAGACAAATTTCCCCATTTCGGACAACAAAGTTCATTGAATTGAATTGAAACTGATTCCCCCTTAGAGGTATCATGAACTGCATTGTTTTATTGTTTTACAATGTTTCCTGGGATGCACTCATGATGTTAGTATGATTTTTACATAAAACATCGCCATCATTTATATATAAAATTTTTAAGGGACATGTCTGCTGTGCAACTTTAGTGTAAAAACCCACTGCTATGTTTGGCTGACATTTCAGCCAATTTCAAGCATGTTTTTACTATTACAGCTCTCAAGGTTAACTTATTGTGAAAAGTGTTGATTATAGCATTATATTTAGATATGTTGAGCACACAAATGCAGTGATCTTGTCAGTGCAACTGGATTTATGCACACAAATGCTTTCATCAAGCGCTTGTCCATAACTCAGTCACTGACTAACTGGCGCTGTTTGATTGACTGCTCCAGTGATTGTAATGCGTCCTTTGATCGCTTTCTATGTATAATTTAATCACAGTTTAATAACAGATTATTTTTTTCTACTAAGAGAAACAATGTTCAGTTGACCGTTTATTCACAGGTTTGACACCTAAAGAACATCTGACTGTACATGAATCATTACATATCAGAAATCACCAGTTACAGATCAGGCATTAGATTTAACACATTTACTTACAAGTTTTTGTGTTATTTTTAGTCCATGCTATATCACTCTTCTCCCCTTGTCATCTCACTAACATGCCAATGGGAGGGGCCAAAGTTGCAATGATGAAGTAAATGCATTTCATTAGATTACCTATATGCTGATTATAGCTCATCCATTAAGAGTTTATAAAATATTTCTATAAACCGAGTCCAACTGGAACGTTACTCAAATTCCAATGCATCCGATGAAATGACTGATATGTTAATGCAAGGAGACTTGAAGGGAAAGGTTTTTGGCACCAAACACAACAAAACTCCCCATGAAACTATATTCAAAATGTTGTCATGGAGGTTTACTCATCATCTATTGAATTCAACCCTGTACGGTCACATTGATGCATGGTACATGAGGGTCAGTGTGACTTTGGTAGAGAGAGAAGATCAATGGAGTGTGAAAGTGATTAGAGGAAAGAATGCCACCCTGAGACAAGAACAGAGAATGAGAACTAAAAGTAGGAAAGGTGGAAGCGTGGAATATGGAATGAGGGGCCGGGAAGTTATGAGGAATGAAAACAAAGAGGGCCATGAAGGATGGATAGAAATAGGCACACTAAAATGAACAGAAAATGAAAAGAGGAGAAAGTAAGAAAAATGAAAGTTGCATTATAAATAGGGGAGAAGAGGAAATGAGACGAGCAGATGAGAAAAGGGAGAGGACGAGGACGATTTGAGAAATAAGAGATGAGGCGAAAGGAGAGCAGTATTAATGTAGGACAACCAGGGAGGACAGAGCAATCTGAAGAGAACAGAGAGGGAGAAAGGGATCTAATATGGGGAAAAGGACTGAAAGGAAAGAGCAGGAGGGGAGGAGAAAGAAAAGCCTTTGTCTGGGTTTCTACTTTTGGCCATGTTGACTAGAAATTAAAACACCTTAAAGCACCTTCACTTGTATAGTGTCATTCATTCAGTGGCAGAAATAGCATTTTGTCTAATAATGACAATTCTAAAGGCACTTTGCTTTTAGCATGCTAGAATATATCTTTCATGCGACTGTAAATAAGAGGAAAAACAGATGCCTGAACATATTAAAGTGCTTAGCACAAACAAAGGCTGAGGAGATGTTATAAAAATAACATGCCTAAACCATGCTTTTACTGAATGACACTTAAATCATGTTGTCCTTTTAAGCCGCAAATCAGAAATAAGAATGATTTCTAAGCGATCATGTGACACTGAAGACTGGAGTAATGAGGCTGAACATTCAGATTTGACATCAAATAAATAAATTACGACTCCAAACTTTTGATGTGTAAATAGTATTCGAGTTGCAAAAAAGGAATAAATAACTAACTAAATAAAAGTGCTACGTTTTAACGTGACCTTCATATAATATAAAATAAAATAAAAACGTTTTACAATATATCTTTCCACAAAATAAATCAATCCATCAATCAATCAATCAATTCATCAATCTGTGGACAAATTCCGGAAAACATTGGTTGGAAATGTTTCACTCATTACTAACATCCTCCTTTTCATTCTCATCATATCAAACACATTACCCTCAATAACGTCTTTGGAGAGAAAATAGCAGCAGGGAAGGAAGTGACTTGAAGAGAGATGTTGAGGCAGTTCTCTAGAGAGAGAGAGACAGAGAGAGAGAGAAGGGTAGAGGGCAGAAAGTGAGAGAGAGAGAGAGAGAGAGAGAGAGAGAGAGAGAGAGAGAGAGAGAGAGAGAGAGAGAGAGAGAGAGAGAGAGAGAGAGGAATAGCTTGAGGATGTTCTGTATAACTCATTGACCTCTCAACATCAGCGCCACAAACACACATTATTCCCTCTGCACAAGCACACATGATTGAGATAGCCTTGTAGTAGGACATGAGGTTAGATAGAACTCAAATTTCTACCAAAATCATTTGTTCCAGTCCCAGCAGCAGACAGATTACTTGATTCTGTCCTTCATTATATCTGTTCCCCCCTTGAGCAAGACATAGATCTTCAATTCTACTTCTGGTTTTTTGCTATGATGGTTGGATCTCCCTATTGGGCTATGTCATTCATTCTATCATTAACCATTTCAGTCCCATCTGACTCTTGGTTATTCTATAAGCCATCTCTTGTCATTTTCGTGGCAATTTTCTTTCCCCAACCCTCCCCATTACATGATTTGATACTCTTGCTGTAAGTCTACAGTACCCATTGAGTCACTTTGCCATTTGGGCTATGTACCGATGGACAAATATATGATTAGATTAGGAAAAATTGGTAGATCTGGGTTGTGGTTTGTATCCATGATCCAATCCCCATTGAATCACCACTGAACTCTTGGGAAAGACCTGAGACTGACTTTGTAAGCTGACATCAATTATGTTACTAGTATATCGCTTATTATACACAAATATGTCTACCATTTGAATAATAATAATAATAATAATAACATAGTAGTAAAAGCAGATCCCGATATTCAACAACAAAACATTGCCCACATACTTCCCTGTGCTATTAAATGAAATATAAAATCTTATTAGAAGTAATAGAATGAACTGTGAAAGTAACAGAGGCTTGTACAATACATTTTAACAGGCATAATTGAGCATTGAAGGAAAATATTTGCTTAAGAAATGAAATCAACAAATATGATTCATATTATTTAGTTTTTTTCTACCTAATATATGGAAAGAAATATTGGTATCAGCAAGTGCCAAAAATGTAAGTATAGGCCTCGTACTGGAAAAATCATTATTGGTGCATCCCAAGAGATTATAACTGTGGTTTACATGTATGCCTGTGTTGTCTGTGTTGGTTTAGATTGTTTCTCCCCAGTCTGTGTATGTAAACACTCAGTTTGCCCTCAGTGTTTGTTGGTTCTTGTTTGTATGTAGCTGTGTTTCGTGTATTTCTGATTAAAGTACCTGTTTCCTGTTCTCCTTCAACTCCGTGAGCTTATCTACAACACACAGTTTGTAACAGAAGAACCGACCGAAACAGTTTTTTGTGCGTTTTTTCCCTTTATTTTTGTTTGTTACCCCATCTTCCCATTGCCCTTCCCGATGTCCAGCTCATCTGCCTGGAGCAGGGAGACCGCCCGCTGGAAGCACACACCCGGGACTTTCTCCAGCTCGCGTGCCTGTCCCGTTTCCCGGACCGCTTGCTCAATGTGTTCTACTACGCCGGCCTGAGCGAGCAGTTGAAGGCACATGTTCCAGTGGGCGGTCCAAAGGAAAACCTCACCACATTCGTGGAGTGGGTGCTGGTAAACAACCATTCGCCATTGACCATCGGCTCCGCTGAGAACAGTGGTACCAGCCTCACTCCACCACTGCCAGAGACCAGCCAACCACCACCAGTGAGTGACGCAACAGAGAAGTTGCACGAGCTCACTGCAGACGGTGGGGACCGGCCGCCATTGATACCGAGCCCGTACAGAGGACAAAGACGAAGAGTGTCATCGCCACGGAGCCCGGACCACCAACGAACAGGTGCGAACAGGTCTGAACAGGTGCGTGAGCCGGCAACACCGAACATCACTGAGTGAGTCATTGTGGAGTTCGAGGGCTGGGAAGAAAGCCCCACTCACAACACCTCCAAGCTGAGCTGCAATAAGTCTATGGCAGTCACACGGACAAACTGAGGAAGGTATGCGAGGTGGATTTAATTGACTTTTTTGGAGAGGTCTTCCCTGTACCCCCTCCAGTGTTCTCCGAGCCTCCAGCATCCCCAGCATCTCCAGAGTCTCCTGAGGGTCAAGAATTACCACCCAGCCTCCCTCTCCCACCTCCTCAGTTGGTCCACCCCTCAGTACCTTCCTCGCTGCTGCCCTTCCGCCCCTCTGTGCCATCCACACGCTGTGTGGGGACGCCAAGTGTCGTCTGGCCACCAGCTCTGTACAGCACTGAGGTTTCCCCTTCTCTGCCTCCAGCCTCGGTGCCCCCTGCTCGCCTCGGCCCGTTGACTCTTCAGCGGCCCCTTGGCTCTTCCCTCACTTGGCTCCACCGGGAACCATCGGCCATACGGCTTCTCTGGGCTTCCTCGTCTCTTTGGCTCCGCCTTGGTCAGTCATCGACCTGCCTTCGCCTGCGGCTCCGCCTTGGTCCTCAGATCAGCCGCTGCACTCTGGTCCACCGGTTCCACCTCGGGTGCTCGTCACTGCGGTGTCACCTCGGTCTCCAGGACCATCTGCGTCGCGGGGGCTCATCGGCTCCATCAGAGGCTTCTCCATTCATCATCCCCAGGGCATCATCCTCCTCCCAGTCATCTCCTCCGTTTTCTTTGTTTTGGACTTTCTGTCTCCTCTCCTCTCCCCTCCTCTGATGTTATGTACGGCGTGAGGACGCGCCTTTCCGGGAGGGGGCGCTATGTTACATGTATGCCTGTATTGTCTGTGTTGGTTTAGATTGTGTTTCTCCCCAGTTCAGTTAATTAGTCATGTCAGTCACCTGTGTCTTGTCCTTCACCTGCACCTCGTTATCCTCATTTGCCCTGTGTATGTAAACCCTCAGTTTGCCTCAGTGTTTGTCGGTTCTCGTTTGTATGTAGCTGCCCATACAGAAATGTAATATATGTACATATATGTCCCTATATCTGAGTAGTGATGTCATATATGTTTCATATAAGGCAATACATTATTAGCGCATATATACATTCTCGCGATATATGAAGATATAGGTTTATACCATGTATGAAATACCCATAGAATAATTATTATATATACATATATTAAAATTATTTATATGATGATTTTTTATATGGTACTGTATGTTAATGCCATATATGTAAGCAATATATGTCGAATTTATATATGTAAGTTTATTTAAACATAATATATGCAAACAATCAGTATGCTTGTATAGGATTTTATATGGATTTATATAGTGGTGTTTGAATCCTGGCATTTCATAATTGGGTTTTGGTTCAGGCTTCGGACATTAAAAGCTCCATGTGTGTTTTTCTCCCAGTTGTGAGAGCATTTGCTTGGTCTCGTGTGAGCATCTAGTTTTGCTTGGGCAGTATTCACTCTTTTGTCCATGTGTTTAGGGTTGTTTGTTTAGCATGCGGCTTGTGCTCATCATTAGCCATGGCGTGTACTTTCATGTTTTGTTCTGTGTAGCATGTAACGGTTACTCTGGTACATGGGTGACATTTTTCATCCTGTCCTCTAGAGGGCAACAAATGGAGGAAGTGGTTTTAAGGTTACGAGTAGCATAGAGGAGAGGCATGGCAATGGAGAATGGGTGAAAATGCCTGGAATCACATTGTGTTTGAGAGTTAAGTGAAATGTACATTCTAATGCTTTACAATCTTGTTTAAATGCACATTTTTATGTACCCATAAAAATGTTAATTCATACTGTTTGAAAGTTTGCAGAGAGCTCGCAGAGGACTCTGTTATGGGGCTTGAGTGCACTGATACCTACTTCTTACCTGTGTTGGATTGTGCCAGTGACTAATCTAGGATTTAGGATTGTATATCTTCATTGCCTGCTGGGACTGGGACTTCTACAACACTCAAGAGACTTGCATTGCAGACTATATCCTTTTTCCTCCAGGGCATTTTGAATTGTTTGGTACTGTTTTTTGTTTGTGTATCACTAGTATTTTGGGTTTGGAATTGATTTACTGTTTATTTGTTTACTTATAGTGTTGAGCTTTGATATTCACAATGCTGTCTTGGATTTCCATCCATGTGCTAATTGTTACTATGTTATCTCATCCAGTGGTTAAATAGATACAATTTATTTTCACTCCCTCATTGAGAATCTTACAGTTAGTTTGAACACAAACTATTTGCAAAAGTGAATTCCAGTTTTTTTGAGGATTTCTTATTGTATAAAAAACTAAGGCGAGCCAGTTACAAGCATGAAGGGGTTTGTTTGTTTCGATTGCTTATTTTTGAAGTCTAATAAAAAGCCAATTAACCTCTGCACCCTTGAGTCCTTCATCTCTTGCCTCACCTGACAATAAGTAACATTATAAATATTTTATATTTTAAATGTCATTTTTTTATACATAGTATAGATTTTAATACTCTACGACATTTGACAGTGATAATGATTTGTCACATATATAATTTAAACATATAATATGTGGACTAAAGATATATATCAATATATGGTATTTCTGATGCTGTGCATATATGTTCATTTATGTTTTTACTATATATGAGCATATTAGGATATTTCATATATGAGACCTATATGTCAAAATATGTATTATACATACATTAACATATATAATATATGGGATCCATTTATATGTCAATATATGGATTTGTTCCAATTTCTAATATGTTTCATATATGTTTTTTACTTTATATATCACATATATCGCATATATTGATATTTCATATATAGACATATATTACATTTCCGTATGGGTGTGTTTCGTGTATTTCTGACTTTCTGATTTAAGTACCTGTTTCCTGTTCTCCTTTGTCTCCACAAAGATTTACTTTGTATATTTCCATTGTGACAAAAAAAATAGATTAATATTGTTTCAGTAATCTACCAGTCTAAAGTTTGGAACAATTATGTTTTTTTTTTTTAAATGAGGCTGCATTTATTTGATCAGAAACACTTTAAAATATGTAGTATTGTAAAATGTTACAATATAACCCTTAAATGCATGGCTGTTTTGCCAATCATTTTTACATATGCAGATCTTTACCTGACCCGGATCTATATCTAACACGGGCGGATCTGACTGTTGAGATAATATATAAAACTCCTGATATTAGAGTAACATTTACAGAAGAATACAATAAAGCATATGTTGTTACCTTTTTAAGCTTGGAAGGGTTAAGTATGGGCAGATGTTTTATCCTATCATCACTGTCCTCATCTCATTTGCCAGTACATGCAGCATCTGGCTCATATTTGCGATCTCATGCATATTCTCAAAACTCATTTTCAACGTCTTCAAAATCCAGATTTTTATGGCTGACAGCTTCTTCAGCAGATCCATCTTTAAGTGACAGTGACACTGATATTTTGATTGCATTCAGTACTTGCTCTGCGGTAAATCGCTAAACCAGTATTATATATAATCAGTATTAACTATATATAACTATATTAACTATGAGTGAGTGAAACATCACTTCATCATTGCGTATGAGACATTGTCACCTTGTGGAATAAAAGTGAATTACACTTATTTCCTCATTATAGATTAATTTATTGTTGTGCATAAAAAAATACATACTCCCTCCGCACATATAAAAATATACATTTACATTTATGCATTTAGCAGACGCTTTTATCCAAAGCGACTTACAACTCAGGAGTATAGAAAGTGATCCGTCAAGAAGAGGCAAAGAAATACAAAAAGTGGCCCAAATACCAAGATTTGATTCAATTTTATTTTTTATATGTAAGATTAAGTGCTCTTAGTACATACTCTTAGAGTACATACTTTTACATACCTCAAAAAAAAAATGATGAATGGAAAAACAGGTATTCTTTCATAATTGTATTATTTGTTTCTTGTTAAATTGTTTATAATAGATTGATTGAAGAATAATAAGAGGGTTGATGTCTACTTTTATAAAATTAATTAGGAAGAGGTAGTGAATGACATCCTGGGTCACCAAAGACCCGAGATATGTATTAAAGGCAAATTCACACCGCACAGACAAATGGCAACAAACAAAAGTCTGTCAGAGTTAGTTGGATCAGTGTGTTTGCCCTGTCGACCCCGACTGAACATAATCGCCATTTGTTGGGTTATGGAATGTCTGAGCAGTGAGATATACATACTGAATACTACAGAAATAGAACTTGCATGATAGTCAGGTAGAGCACATTGCATTGTGGGAAACAATATTCCAGGTTATCCTGACAAGCCAGACCCACATTGAGCTGTTTGGTCAGGAAACTCACCATTGACAGGGCTCAATCCGAGGGGCGGGATAAATGGTTGTCTTTCAAACTCCCTCTGCACACAATAGGATAATGCTACAACCAACCAGAGCAACGTGAAACAGAGCTTGTTGATAGATTAAACATTCGCTGTATCCGGTCGGCAAAACTCCGAACACATCATGCCTTTTTAAGAATGACTTCAGTGCCGTTCTTTGTTCTTTTCTCAGAGAAAAGCTTAACTCCAAGTCTTCCAGAGTCGTGGTCAAAGCTGATTCGAAAGACCGCCGTTCGCCAGTTTCTGTGTTTACTAGAAGCACGCAAGCGCAACTCGGCCGTCACTATTTTAAGCTCAGAAATTATTATTATTATTATTATTATTTAAATATTAATATTTTATTCTTAATTATGCAACCTGAAAACAATATGGGTGGTGATTTTTTATAATTTAAGGATTACACTGCAAACAAACCCAGTAGTTTGATTACATTTCAACATGTCTGATAATGGCAATGCTAACAGCACTTTCTTTTTAGCATGCTACAAAACATCTTTCATGTGATTGTAAATGTGTAAATAATAGGAAAAACAGATGCCTAAACAGATTAAAGTGCTTAGCACAAACAAAGGCTGAGGAGACAACCAGAGAAAAAACATGCCTAAACCATGCTTTTACGGAATGACACTTCAATCATGCTGTTTTGTGAAGCCCATTTTCTACATAAACAATGTGATGGAAAGCAGATCACAGTAGTGTATTTCAGCCGCATGGACAGCAAACACACACACAGAATACGCTTCAAAGGTTTTCACATCAACAGAACAAGGGGTGGGTTTGCATGTTTTAAAAACAATGGTGTTTGAAAAAACCTGTTTGGAATCAGCCATTATGTTTAAAGTTAATTTGTTTATAAAAAAAGCTAAATTGCCTTCAAAATTTCAATTGCACACTTTAACTTCAAGTCCATGGCAACAGCAAAACTATCCAGTTTGCACTTCTAAGATTTCAGATGACTTTTAGTGAAACAAGATCAAATTATTTAACTTTTACTCATAGCTATAGTCACGACTAAATAAACTTCCTATGTACTAGTTCTAAGCTTTAATTTCTAACTTTTTATAAATGCACACGTCTATTTGTGTGCATGCATATATTATCGTAGTAGCCTACGGTGGCCCATACTCGCGAACGCTTTTACTCACTATCACGGTGCTTGATGCCCCAGGGAACGTCTGCCAATTCCACCAAGTGGTGAAATGTATAATTTGTATTATTAAAATAACTTTTTTTGTTTAAATGTTCAAATTCCAATGTTGTGCATTACTGAGTTTTACCAATACAACCAAGCTGTTGAATTTGAACATGTCTATTTTTAAATGTTAAAAGTAATTTTAATTCATACAAAGTATGTTTCAACTGCATGGTGGAATTGGCAGACGTTCCCTTGGGAATCAAGCACCATGATAGCTAGTAAAAGCGTTTGTGAGTATAAATATGGAGCTATAATTCATGGCCGAAGATAGACACCTACATTTTGCCTCGATTCAATCACCAAAATGTAGGTGATTTTGAATTCATATTTCATATCGATATACAATGGTTACACACTTAAAACTGATCCAACACAATCACATGGTAATGTGTATCAATAGTACGAGTGTGCAGTCTCTTGTAATGTATACACCGAAATGAGTTTTGGCACGCACATGCTACGCAGTTTTTCGCGTGCATATGATACGCACTTTATGGCGTGTATATGACACGCTCTTGGGTAGGATGGGGGTTGTGGGGTTGGGGGTTTGTGCATATAATGCGCCATGAAATGCGTATCATATGCACGTGAAAAACCGCGTACCATATGCATGCCAAAACTCATTTTGGCATATACATTCCACAAAATTGCACACTCATACTATTTTTATGCATTTTCGTGAGATTATCTGATTATAATTTTACCAACAGTAATTCTGGATTGCCTCCACCAAAAAAGTTTTGGTGACTCCACCAAACAGTAAATATGAGCTAAGTAAATCAGAACACTGAGCGCCAATGCATGTGGGTGAACCGCTAGTGTTTCTTCTGGCTGCGCATCTTTTAATGTCTGTGGTATCTCCCACTGCAACACATTTCTCCCTGAGACCAGAGTTCGGCACTGCGCCTTCCCGTCTTACTGGCAAAGTTCTGGTGAGATCACTGCAGGTTAGGTATTATTGGTTTATAATGTTATGCAGGGTTTTTCCCACAAAGAAAATTATGAGACGGCTGCCTCCGTCTGTCGACAAAACTCAGACAGGCAGATAATTGCTCAGATTCAGCCTGTCGTAATAATCAGAACTATATATCACATGGTCCTTCAGCAATCACTCTTATATTATGATTTGCTGGTACAAAGTCATCTAAAGCCATTCCATAGCTGAATGTGCGGGACAAGTAGCCTGATGTGGTCATACTCAATTCTAGTCAGAATATGAGTCTGAAATTGCTCCATTGGGCTGTGATTATCGGGCGTTTCAACCTGGTTTCAACCTGGTTTCAACCGAATCAGGAAAGACATCAATTGGATAGACCTACAACCAATCAGAGCAACGAAGCGACGCCTTGTCAAATGTCAACATAGTTCAACTGCACTGTGTTGCCAAGTCCGCGTTTTTTCCCATGCGGGTTGTTTTCTATGTCCGCGGGTTGAAGCGACTATTATGTGATATATAGACCCATGAGTGCAAATTTTAGCAGGCATCCTTGCCAAAATAACACACATTTTACCCCCCCAAATGCCATTTTTTTCCACGGAGAACCCCCCAAGAAGCTATTGTTTAGGGCTAGTAGTTGGCGGGGTTTTTTGTAAAAACTTGGCAACCCTGTCTGCACGCGCACTGAAAGCAGGCTGGAATACACGATCTTTGCCGGTGTTGTAAAAAAATAAAATTATTTAATGATAGACAGAGTACTTACCCAACATGATCATCATTTCTGAGAGAAATTGTGAAGGTGAATACAAACAAGCTCTCCGTTTAGGATTCGAAAAAATATAATCCAAGCCCCTTTGATGACGTGCATGATTACGTTACTGTTGATCATCTGTCCGTCATCGTCTAAAGCCCGCCCTGATGATTTCATTGGTCCGAACAGTTTATGTTCGGGGATAATTACTCCTCTATGGAGCAAGGCCAGACCGAACTGCCAGAAATAAAAATTTTGTGGGCGGGGCTGGCATCCAGGCTATGGGACAAGGATATTAAATTAATATTATTTCCATCATTAATATAAAGTTGACGGAAACTCGTCTTCCCTCCTCTGCAGCTGTCAATCATCATCTCCGTTCAGCATTCAAACTGCACGTCGCGTTCGGTTACGACAGTCAGCAGGTAAAACTCTTCAAAATCATATATTCCCATTATAATGGATTTGAGTTTATAGCTGTTTCCGAACGATGTTGTACTCGCTATCAGGTGACAACACAAGGACTCATTGTTATCACGCACAATAACTGGAATTTAAAACTGTGAAGAAACAAATGATCAGTCAACTGTTGGACACATATACATTATAGACTAAGATTTTGGCACTCAACATCTCTTTTCTTTGTGCAGTGAACTCTTCAATGCGCACTAGCACTGCAGCTCTGACTCTGTGTTGACTCTGTGCACATCATTCTGCACCCGGGATGCGCATAAGCACTTAGTGTTGCTCTGATTTGAAGCGTTTCATATGGTTTTGTGCACTGAACGATTATTAGAAGCCTATCTTTTTCTCTCATATGTCATTTCTGTGCTGCCCCATTAAAAGCTGCACATTACAATTTACAATATTACTGTAATATATACAGTTTACAATAAACATCTTGTAATGTTATGCTATTATATGTGAGGGGTGGGGGTTACCTCTCTCTTTTTTGACCATACATGTGTTTGCATCCCTGAGATAGACGGACCAAAACTGCATTTTGTGTGGTTTTTTTTTGTTGTGTTTCCCCGTCTTCCCATGGCCCTCCCCAATGGCGATGTCCAGGTTCTCTACCTGGAGCAGGGAGACCGCTCGCTGGAGGCACATACCCGGGACTTTCTCCAGCTTGCGTGCCTATCCCGTTTCCCGGACCGCTCGCTCAACGTTTCCTACTATGCCGGCCTGAGTGAGCGGTCAAAGGCACTAGTTCCTGCGGGCGGTCCAAAGGAAGACTTTGCAGAATTCGTGGAGTGGGTACTGGTAACCACTCACCTTTTACCATCGGCCCCGCTGAAGAGGACAGCAGTACCAGTCCCACTCCACCCCCGCCAGATACAAGCAATCCACCACCGGCCACGACCGGCATGAGGGAAGTGCCTGTGCCTGCCGCAGACCGCGGAGACCGACCTGCCTCAATCGAACCCGAACTCAGGCAGAGGTTGTCATCGCCCAAGAGCCCGGACCAAAGCGAGGGTCTGACCAGGTGCACGAGCTGGCAACATCATCCGTCATAGAGGCAGTCCTCGTGGAGCCTGAGGGTTGAGAAAGAAGCCCCACCCATAAGCCCGCCGCGGTGGATGCAACAAGGACCTCAGGCGACTATCTCGAGGAACTGTGCAACATCTTCGATAGACTGGTATTCAGAAGTTTCCCTCACAATCCCTGTCTCTCCAGTAACCCCTGTCTCTCCACCAATCCAAGTTTCTCCTGTGCCCTCGTAACTCAAACCTACCCTCCCTCTTCCTCCACCTCTGTCTCCCAGCTCTTCAGCCTCGCCTACACTGCTGTCCATCATCCCCTCTGCTCTTCCCACATGCAGTGTGGATTCGCCTCGGGATCTCAGTCCAGCAGTTCCGTCTCACTCAGAGGATCCCCTGTTGTCTCTGCTTGTCTCTTCACCCTACACTCCCCCGCAGCCCGTCAACATATCGGCTACGCCCTGTCTCCTCCCTCCCTTGGCTCCACCGGACACCTTCGGCCAAACGGCTTCTCCGGGCTCCCTCGTCTCTCTCTGCCTTGGTCAGACGTCGTCCTTCCTCCACCTTTGGTGTCACCTGGCTTCTCCTTTCCTCTGCTCCACCTTCATCCTTGGTCCCACCGGCTCAGCCTCTGTCCTGCGGTCGTCCGGCTCCACCTCGGACGCTCGTCGCCGCTGCTCCTCCAGGGTCTCCATCAGTGACTGCTTCCTTGTCGGTCATCCCCAGGGTGTCTCCCATCGAGTTGTCGACCCCATGGATCCTCCCTCCTCCGACTCCGCCCTGGTGCCTTATCTTGGCTGGTCTCTGTGCCATCTGGCTCCTCCTCCAGGCTCCCCACTGGCTCCTCCCTGCTTTCACACCCCCATGGACTTCCTTTTTCTGTTGGACTAGTTTTCTTTGTTTTGGACTTTGTTTCCTCCCTTTTATTCCCACGTCCTCCTCCAGAGCCCCCTCACACCCTCCTCTGATGTTCTCGGTACCGTGCGATGATGTACCTAATCGGAGGATGTGTAATGTTACATGTAACATTACCCTGTCTGCTGTGTTCTTTGTGTTTTGAGTTCATTCCCCTGTGAGCTATGGTGCGTCTCAATCAGATCCCTAGTTCACTAGTCAGGGCACTGTTTAGGACATAAGTCAATGGGCCGACTCCCTGATCAGTGCCCTGACTACTGAACTAGGGAGTTGATTGAGACGCACCCCTAGTTTCTCCCCAGTCTGTCTAATGAGTTATGTCTATCACCTGTGTCATGTTAATCACCTTGTTAGCCCAGTGTTTTTGGTTCTCAGTTTCCCCTCAGTGTTTTTCCGTCAACATTCATGTCAAGTGGTGTGTTTGTATGTTCCTGAGTTATCCATTAAATAATTAAATACTAAATACTATCCATTAAAGTTTCCCATTCCAAGTTCTCCTGCACCTTCATGAGTTTGACATTTACACCCTGATTGTTACACTAATGTTTACTCACTTCATGAACTAGAGTCTGTTTACGGTACTCAGAAGAAACACAGGATAAACCTGGAAAGCCATTTGGCGGATTTATAGTAGCCAACATGTACTGCTAAGCATGATAAATCTGAGCAAATTAAAAGTGAAATTAGCATTACAAAAACAGCTGTGTGGTTTGCCTGTACAAATGTCTGCAGAGCCTGTGTTCATGGTTGGGTAGTTTGCCACTGTTTCATAGTCAAGATAACAAACCATATTAAATGTGAAATGCACAATATCTGACTTTAATTTGTTTTTCTCACTCATTCGTAAAAGCGTTTTTTTCTGCTGTTAGCAGGGGGACTCTTTTAGGACATCACCTCAAATGTCTTTCGTGATTTATAATCATCCTTTTATACAATCTTTTTTTACTCACTTTTGCTAAACGAATAAAACATGCTACTTGACATTTCCAACTCACAATTATTTCAAACACCATGAAACATAATATCTAAATTAAATTGCATGTGCCCAGTAAAGTCAGGGTTAATGAAGAAGAACTTCTTTACTTTTCATGTGGACATATAAACAAACTACATGAATCTGATGCAGACAGGTAAATAGTGATAACAGAGTTTATTAAACAGAGGCACGGATAGTGACAGGCATGCAGAATGGTGACTGTATGATCAGAAAAAAATTATATAAAAATAACATAGCTGGCAGTAACGGAAATGTCTTTATATGACAGACAAAGGAAGAGGAAGCCGGTAACAGACAGATGACGGCTGACATAAGACTGAGGACTAAGATGGATCCCTAGTAGTAGGTTACTTGTGAAAGTTAAACCTTACCTTCATTGTGGCAAAAGCCCTTTAGAGTTATACTGATTTACTCATGAAAACAGTATCTGAAATCTGAGTGACTACTAAGCATCCTTGACACATCTAAGAGACACAGTAGCATTTGTCAGACCCATCTGCATTTGTTTTAGTTTAGTTTTTAGGGGGGTTTTTTGTCTGTAGATGTGCCTGTAGAGACTAAACCCTTTGATGTGATTTATTCTGTTCTCCATTTACCATTGTCAATTAATCACACACCAGTCACTGTTTCACGACTCAAGCATTAACAAGACAACATGCAAACACAGCAACAAAACGTTATTCACAAATTACGATGTAAATTGGTTATTATGGCAATATTTGCAAGCAAAAATCAAATAAACAACACCCCTGATTATCCATTTTCAAATCAATGTACGTGGAAAGATTTATTCACCTTCATAAACAAAAATCAAT
This sequence comes from Pseudorasbora parva, assembly GCF_024679245.1. Lineage (NCBI taxonomy): Eukaryota > Metazoa > Chordata > Actinopteri > Cypriniformes > Gobionidae > Pseudorasbora > Pseudorasbora parva. The sequence goes on along the minus strand of NC_090181.1, from coordinate 30,354,601 downwards.
GCTAGATTTCCACCATTGTTATCCTTTTTTCCCTGCACATGCACAACCTCTCGAGACTATAATTAAGTCACATCAATGAATCACAGTACTGTGCCCAGAATAACCTATTAAAATTGACATGTAAGAACAAGATATATTTATATGCGCAGTTCTTGGGTTTCTTTTAATTCCAAGAAATTAACTTTTGCAAACAAGAGAAATAATAAAAACATTTTATTGTTAATTCCCTAAAACTCCACCAAAGGTAAACAATTCACACATACGAGCCTACAAATTAATTAAGGCTTAAAAAGCATTATGTTGTTGCTTTGGGGCGAAATTAAATATTAAATAATTATTCTCCTTCTATATGTGTGTGTGTGTGTGTGTGTGTGTGTGTGTGTGTGTGTGTGTGTGTGTGTGTGTGTGTGTGTGTGTGTGTGTGTGTGTGTGTGTGTGTGTGTGTGTGTGTGTGTGTGTTTAAATGTGTCACTCAGAAATGTCAGTCTTGTGTATCTCAGGCAAATATGTGGCCACATTATCCATTATCTGAGCAGACCTTCTCTCCTCGAGTCTCCTCTGTTAGAAAACCTTTTATTTTTGACATTTCTCCTTCACTTTCTTCCATGGTGCTTAATTTTTCTATTAAAACAAAGGATTTAATGCTCCCTGTTGTGGCTATAGCTGATGCCAATGCAGTATTAACAAAAACATGGATAGTCATTGTGGAATCTGCTCCAACAAAACTGACAAAAACTCAGCAGCCATAAATCAAAATAGGATACATATCCACCCTTCCTATTTTTTCTCATTATAATTGGATTTTTAAAGAATAAAAACGTGGTTAAAGGTGCCCTAAAATGACTTGAAACAATATGTTACATTGTTCTGTGATATCTAAATGATATCTTATTTGGAAGGGTCATGAATATTAATGCAGAATTCTGCTCTGATTGGCTGTTTCACTCCACTGCTGATCAATGACAGCTAACACATCTATACCATCTGTCATGGCAATGATTTTACAATAATAGCTTCTCAACTTTGAATCACAAACTGAACTGGGTAGCACGTAAATATATTGTTTGTACAGTAATGTTACAGTTTGACAGTAGAGTACTGAATAAAAGTCGATTTATTTAGCCAAACAAAGTAATATAGAAGCCACTTAAAATAGTCAGTGTCATGCTTACTACTCATCTACTGCAAAATAATCATACTTCAGTTCTCAAAAATTTTAATTTATTTAACAAATTGACTAGAAGCCTTGTCAAATGACTATCGTTTCAACTTAGATGGTGGAGAAGGTGACATAAGCCAAAAGGCTAGAGTGACCGATCTGTAAGCAACTAAACAGTAGTAGTAAACGTAGTTAGTTTCTGAGTTGTGATGAAATATAGGCTAATTTAGATTTCAATCTTTTAAAAAGGGATCGACATATGTATCTATACTGTTACAATTGCCTCAAGTGGAGGAGTTTAAGTACCTTGGGGTCTTGTTCACACGTGAGGGAAAGATGGAACAGGAGATTGACAGACGGATAGGTGCATCATCTGCAGTAATGTGGGCGATATATTGATCTGTCGTGGTGAAGAAGGAGCTGAGCTGTAAGGCGAAGCTCTCGATTTACCTGTCAATCTACGTTCCTACTCTCACCTATGGTCATGAGCTGTGGGATGATGTAGGGACTATTCTATACTTGGCTGAATCAGGTATTCTTATTGTATATAATGTACGGCATTTGTTTAAAAGAACAAAGCAGCTCAGCAGTTTTTATATGCATTCAGAGTCACTGACCCTGAGCTGAAGATATTTGAGAAGAAAGTTCTTCAGGCATGGTTCATCGTACCACATATCTAGACTAGAATCTTGTGGCCATGAAAGAAGTGATTTCTGCAGATTTCTAAAACTATTGTGAAAGTATAACCTGAGGATCTTTTTCAGTAGTTCCTCAAATGTTTGTTCATAAAGAAGTAAACACAACCTTTGCTCAAAAGCCCTGGCTGTAAGACAAAAAAGGTGAACACATTTATGATTCTGTTTATAGATTGATGTCTTAAAACCCTCTAAAGTTATTCAGCTGATAAATATTTCATTTATCCAGGGATTCACAATGATACTCGTATTCGAGTCTGGTTCAAAATTGTTTAAAAGATAACCGGTTGGGGTCACGTTAAACAGGATAAGCAACAAATGACCGTAGAGGAGGATATAAGGGTGCATTCACACTTGTCATGTTTGGTTAGATTAAAACGAACCCTGGTGCGATTGCTCGATTTGTGCGGTTCATTTGAACATATGTGAACGCTGCTATGCGAAGACCGAGACCGCTAAAAAGATGGGTATCGGTCCGCTTCAAAACTAACTCTGGTGCAGTTCGATTGATACAGGAACGCAACACGAACCAAAGACATGTAAACAAACTAAAAACAGGATGTAATGTCACAAGATGCGACGCTACAAATCAGCTGATTTGACGACGCCGAAAGATTGGTGTATCCAAAATGAGTAGAGGGCAAACGTGGAGCAACAAGGAGGTAAAGTGCCTCATCAATATTTGGTCGGACGAGCATATCTCAAAAAGGATATAAAAAACACACAAAAGCATACCTTGTTCTTCTCATCAAAGGACCCGTGTTGCCCATTAGTCGGTACAGACAATGGAACTGCCGTCTCTTTTGCAGCAGATCTTTGTTTTTGGATACAATGGAGGGAATACTGGTGCTGTTTTGAATGTTTTGGACATTTGATGAGCTCTTTATGAGTTCTCAGCTGGTAAAAATAAAGCCTTATGTACACGCGTTTAATCCAGCACACAGCATTGTTTTGAATGTTCAGTAAGCAAGCTCCATTCCAAAATATACGTAATAAAAGCCGACAAATCAGTTTTTATAGTATCACTATACCTTTGGTTTGGTAACTTTAGGTTCGCTGTTAAAAATGCCAGTGTGAACGCTAAGCGGACCAGGACTATATGTTTTGTTTTTGTTTTTTGGTCTGGATCAAACGGACCAAATGAACCAAACCAACCGAACTACAAGTGTGAACACATAAATGAAATCACATTTAGAGCCGTTCTGAGATAGTACTGTAGATACTGCAATTAATAATTAAAATAATATGTAAATTTTTTACTTTTAACCATGATATCAGTTCATTATTGTTTCACCTATTTACTGACAAGTGCAGTTGTTGAGAGAAACAGAAGTATTTTTGAGGCATGCAGGTATTATGGAATTTAGAAGTATGTGTGGAATGTTTTTTATAAAAATGTAAAAAACGAAAAAGTTTTAAAAAGAAAGAAAAGAGAGAAATACTGTCAGTTTATCCTTATTTGTAGAAAAAATAAATCAATATTATTAAAAAACTATTTTTATTAAAAGTTGTATAAAGTTAAATCAATTATAGAAAAATAGATAGAGTGCACATAGAGAGACAGACGGAGAGAGACACGGGCGCGTGATTTAATAGGAGCAATTCATGAGTTAACAAAGGGAGAGCTGTGTGGTTTACCAGTCTAACCCACTGGGGTAAAAGCCTTTGCTTGAGCATCATCAGAGCGATAAATTACCCACAAGGCTCGCAAAGTACTCAGTTCCATCACACTTACACGAACTGTTCCCGTCTGCGGCATCCAGCCCCTTGTGTCCAAGCAACACTCTTCCTCTAATTGCAGCCTGGCTTCTTTTGTATCTCTCTCATTTCATCCTAACCTGTCCCTCTCTCCTTCTCTCTCCCTCGTTCTTTTCTTTTCTCTCTCTCTCTCGCACCCTCTCATTCTTTTTCTGGTGGTGTCACTCTGGGGTAAAGCATTCTGCTTTGTTCTGAATCAGAGACAACACACATCTGTTTAGACTGAGCACTGACACCCGACTCTCCATCCACATTAACACCTGCACCGCTCCCAGCAGAGCCTAAATACACACGGTTACAGAGCAACAGCGACTCCAGCCCCGGCTTGAGCCTGCCCAACAGCAGGCCGGCTTTAGCGCAGCAAAAACCCATGCTTACATTAACACCTTGAGCTGCCCGAACAGCCCAGGCCTGTAATCGCATCGCTGCTGTTATCTAATGTGGGTCATTAACTTCCTGCTGTCAGAAGAAACGAGGGAATTCACTCAGCTGCACAGTGCACTCCACTTCTCATCTCCCTCTGAGTCAATCAGTCTTGAAGAGAGATGTAGGCCTAGATGAGAAGAAAAACAACGAACGACTTTAGAATTAAAAAGAATGGAAGAACAAACAAAGAAAAGATCCCTCTTCCATGATATGCACACAGATCAAAAGCAAGAAAAACAACCCAACAACAACTGAACAAGTGAACGATGAATGCTTTAAACATGAAAATGATGAATGACTGAAAACAGAACAACAAAGACAAGCAAAATAATGAACAAAAAGATGAAGAAAGGAAAGAATCAAACAAATGAACAACAAGGTGAAGAAAGGAAAGAATCAAACACAAAAAAAAAGAAAGAATAGATATTTTGGTTTACGTATGTAACCCTCTTACCCTGAATGAGGGAGCAAAGACATTCGTCGGACTTCACCGACCAATTAGCCTTTCGCAGAGCACCGCCCCCCTTAGTTACTGTTGCTATGTCCGACAAACAAATGGTCAAACGCGACAACCTCGACAGAGTTCCATGACGGGAAGAGGTATACCCATGCATGTCAGTGACCTTTTCTGGAGCAATACCTCCAAGATATCCTCCAGATTGAGGCAAAAGGGGTGACAGTATGCAGTGGAGGGATATACTATTCAAAATATAAAAATACGCAGTGAAGGAGACATGACAGACCAGTCAATCACGAGATTAAATTGCAATCTGGTTTGCCCTTTCTCTGTCTTCAGCGTTCCCACGTCTCAGACCTCAAATACATACAATATTAACCTCTATAGACATAGTATTTCTTGAGTAAAGAAAATGCTGTATTTACACCACATCATTATTTTCAGTTAATAATGTAAAAAATATAGCCTGACGTGGTCATACTCAATTCTAGTCAGAATATGAGTCTGAAATTGCTCCATTGGGCTGTGATTATGGGGCGTGTTTCAACCGAACCAGGAAAGACCTCAATTGGATAGACCAGCAACCAATCAGAGCAACGAAGTGACATAAACAGAGCTCAACTTCACTGTGTTGCCAAGTCCACGTTTTTTTTTCCGCAGGTTGTTTTCTATGTCCGCAGGTTGAAGCGACTATTATGTGATAAATAGACCCATGAGTGCGAATTTTAGCAGGCAACCTTGACAAAATAACACATTTTACCCCCCAAACACCTTTTTTTTTTTCGGAGAACCCCCCGAGAAGCTATTGTTTAGGGCTAGTAGTTGCCGGGTTTTGTTGTAAAAACTTGCCCTGGAATAAACAAGCTTTGCCGGTGTTGTAAAAAAAATTAAGAATTTAAAGATACACAGAGTACTTACCCAACATGATCATCATTTCTGAGAGAAACTGTGAAGGTGAATGCATATACAAACAAGCTCTCTGTTTAAGATTTGAACAAATATAAACCAAGCCCCTTTGATGACGTGCATGATTACGTTACTGTTTGTCATCTGTCCGTCATCGCCCGCCCTGATGATGTCATTGGTCCAAACAGTTTATGTTCGGAGATAATTACTCCTCTATGGAGCGAGGCCGAACTGCCCAATGTAAAAATGTTGTGGGGGGGGGGCTAAGTTCGGCTGGCATCCAGGCTAGAAAAAATACTGAAATTTCTGGTAATAATAATTTCTGGGGTTATTTTTGTGATTGTTTGGGGCATTCTACAGCCCTTCATCAAAACTTACAACACAGAGCCCTCTTCAGATTGTTTTAATCAACGCACAAATTGTAAATACAAATGAACACTCAGTTCCTAAATTCGGATTGGGTGGGCAAGGCAGACGTTTTTACCTGCCCATGCCTAGAACTGGCCCCGGAATCTAGTGTCCGATTTACAAACGCCGTCTGAGCACCGCTTCACCATCTCATCTGGAGTCAATGTTTGTCGGACCTGCTCACATAGTAACGGTTTCTATAATGTGTGATTGGACAATGGCCGTTTTGGGGGAGGGGCCAGCGAAAGGCTAATTGGGATCCAGTGTACATCAAACATGGCCGACTGAAAGGGAACTGAAGTATTTATGAACAGAAACATAGGAAGTGGTTTAAGAAACATCCCACCGCAGAAAAGCACATTTCACCCACAACTAACACAGCAGGATTTGCCACTTGCTTAATCGAACAGGCCTGACAACCACACATCTACCACGTCTGTTTCTCCATAGCAGGGATTTCAGACACAGCAACACCTCGAGCTCTCAGGTGGATGATTTCAATGGCAGCTCCACCAGCAGATGCAGAGTGGGATAATGGAAAATGTTGGTGTGTTAATGCTTGCACACTTGTGAAGCACATGTCTGATTCCCCCCATATGGACAGGACTGTAGGATCCTCCCGGATGTGATATCAACCCAAGATCCCCTTAAGAGCATAGAACAAACATATGGCGTGTTACTTTTGTATTTTCTGCTTTTATGCACTGTGGGTTGAAACACAATCTGCTGTGTTCATTTTAGTTTCATTAAAGCAAACTGGATAAACCGTGAATTCCATTGTTGCCTGGCTGAGATCTCCGATTAACACAGCATTACCATAATATCATGTCACCTGATTCTCTTCCTTTTCAGTGATGCTACATTGTAATATAATTACTAATAACTAATATGTAACAAGGAAAAATTATAAAGAATTAATAATTAATTACTAATCACAACACTAACATGTCTAAGATGTGAGAAATTGTCTTTTTTACTCTCAATGTGGTCATAAAATGCATCGGTACTTAAGTGTTACCATTATTCAAGAACTTCTAGTGATCTAGACCATTATTTTAAAGTGGAAAACATTGTTAGATCACTAGTAGTTCTTTAAAATTGTCCTTTGTTACTCTGAATAAAGGAAAAAAATGCATCACTAATTACTTCCTGTGAGGGAAGATGTTTCAGCCGGGACGCACTTAGACGAGAGAGGTATGTATCCACTTGTTTTAGTTAAGGGAATAACATAGTTTAATATGAAAAAGCGGTGAAGTATCCCTTTAACTGAGGCACTACAGCGACCTGTCATGACACATTAACAAGCCACAAAACGGTATTTATTGTTAACATTTCTTTAAAAAATGACACAATTTTAGAGTTGAGACTTTCATATTAAACGTTACCTGCTCTATCCTGTCTGTCAGTGCATTGTCAGTACCCTCTTTGCTCTGTGATGTTTTTCACTGTGTGAGAACATGTGTGGTGTGAGAGTGTGCGGCTTGTCGGACATAGCAACAGTAACTAAAGGGGGCGGTTCTTTGCGAACAGTCATTTGGGACCAACAGCAACTCAGCCACAAAGTGGTATACCACATAAAATCACAAAGCAAGGTCAGAGCCCGCTGAGGTGCACAGTGCGAAGAAAGTCACCAAATATCTGCAAAGACAATAGTTACAGACTTACAAACTTTGTGTAGCCTTTAGCTTAGTTTATGAACAATGCGTAGAGATCTTCATATAATGGTTTTCCATGGCCGAGCAGCTGCATCCAAGCCTTAAATCACTAAGTGCAATGCAAAGCGTTGGATACAGTGGTGTAATGCACACCATCACTGGACTCTAGAGCAGTGGAGGCATGTTCTCTGGAGTGATGAATCACACTTCTCTGTCTTGCAATCCGATAGATGAGTCCAGATTTGGCGGTTGCCAGGATATCTGTACTTGCCTGACTATATTGTGCCAAGTGTAAAGTTGATGGAGGGGGGATTATGGTGTTGGGTTGTTATTCAGGTGTTGGCTTTGGCACCTTAGTTCCAGTGAAAGGAACTCTTAATGCTTCAGCATACCAAGACATTTTGGACAATTCCATGCTCACAACTTTGTGCGAACAGTTTGGGGATGGCCCCTTCCTGTTTCAACATGACTGCACTAGGTACATAAAGACATGGATGTGCGAGTTTGATGCGGAGGAACTTGTCCGGACCTCAACCCAATAGAACAGTTTTTTGATGAATTAGAGCGGAGACTGCGAGCCAGGTGTTCTCGTCCAACATCAGAGCCTGACCTCACAAATGCGCTTCTAGAAGAATAGTCAAAAATTCCAATAAACCCACTGCTAAACCTTGTGGAAAGCCTTCCCAGAGGAGTTGAAGCTATTATAACTGGGTGGGTGGGTCAACTCTATATTAAACCCATGTGCATGTAAAGGTGGGCATGCCAAAACTTTTGGCAATATAGTGTACAAGGAATTTGTCTTGGTGAGAGAAGCATCCACAGTACAGACAGAATGACTGTGACAACACAGATGATAAAAAATAGAATAAGTGAATCAAAAATACAAAATAGATAGACAATATATCTATGTGCATATTTGTTATATACAAATGCAAGGGAATGTAAAGGGATATACATTGTATTTTCATTGTAAATTCAGGCAGGGGAAAAAACAAGCCATCTATGGATCATAACATGGGTGACTTAAGGTGGGCTTAAGGAAGTACTGAGGTACTCTAAGCGCCGGCGTGGGCAACTCCACTGAGTGTTTTTGGGTATGTGTGCTCATATGTTTTTTTCTGACAGCTGACAGAAGATGCTGAGCTCTACACCCTCAGCAGAACAAGTTGAAAAGCCTGAGCAGCTCCCACCACCCGAGTGCCAAAGCCCAGCTGTTATTAAGGAACTGCAGGCCGTGCTGCGGATTCCTGCTTACGCTGTTTTCGGCGCTGCACTGTACTGCTGCTCAGCGCTTTTCACTGAACTTTCCCTCTTCAGCCATCTCTTCGCCGGCTCTCTCTCCCTCTTCATCTCTGTGGCCTGTTTAAATTTGCAGCGAGGCTCTCAGGTCGAGCTGTTGGCCCCACTGGGACTCTTTCTTTCCCAGAAGTGAGGCCATGCACATCAGCAATCTGTAGTCGACTAGGTCATGTACCCCATCCTAGAAACACAGAGAGAAATACATAGCAACAGGGAGACTCCCTTAAATATACTTCAACCACAAGGGGATAGAACAGACAGAAAACCCAACTTGAACAGATAGAGATTGCATCAGAAAGTAAATAACATGAAACTTGGCAAAGTGTTTATTTGAAGTTTTTTATTTAATCCTAAAAATGGTAACACTTTACAATACGGGTGCACTAATATGCATTAATTTATGCTTAACTAATGCACAGATAATCATGAGTTAATGTATTACTAATGGTGAACTAACCTATTTATTAATGATTACTGCATCAGCAACTAATGAAGATTCTACATGATTAAAAGATTAAGTAATCATTAAAACGTTTTTAGTTAAATGTGTCATAATGTATTAATTCCTTAATAACATATTATATTAACTAATAATTTAAATTAACGTGTTAATTACCACAAGGGGTCAAAGCCTTGATAGCTTGTTAGCTAATGATTTATAAAACTATCATTATGTTATGGCTACTTGTTGGGGCACATGACTGTTAACTAACTGATTAAGTAATACTGTGTGTAATTGTGGTTATGGGTTTTGAATTAATTTTGAATTAGTTAACCCTCTGGGGTTCTTCATTTATGGGTCACACTCAGGACCTTCGGGTCTAAAAGGACCCGGAGGTCGGGAATCAAAAAAAAAAAAATTTGAGTAAAATCAATGAAATATATTTTTGTTCAATAATATTTTTTCTTTTCTTTTTTGGTGTTTTGAGATAATTTTATGATTTATAAATAATATTTATGCAATAATTATGACCCATTTTTTCCCATTGAATATAATAGAATTTTATTTTATTTATTTTTTCCTTTTTTTATTAAAGCTGTATTTCATTTTAGAGTCAAGCCTAGGCCTCATGAAAGCATTTTTTTATTTGATTGGTGCCATCTGGTGGACACAGTGAGCATTTTTATCACGCAATAGCACATTTTTACCACTAGAGTGCATTACAGAACCTGTGTGTGTGTGTGTGTGTGTGAGTTTTTGTTTGTCTGTTTTGCACTCTTGATGTTTTAGAGATTCACCCCTTCACTGTTGAGTCCTTTTTTTCTGCATCCTGGCTGATTTGTAGATTATATGCACAAAAAAACTCTGTATTTTCATATTTTTGCCAATTTCCCATTCATTTCCTATGGGGGTCTTTTTTGACCCGAAGGCCCCGAGTGTGACTATTTTTTTTACGACCACTTAGACTTTTCCAATCCTGTCCCCAATTTTTTTTTCTGTCCATATACCAAGTACCAATACCCTCACCAAGTTTCGTACCATTCAGATGAAGCTACGATTTTTAACATTTCTTTCAAAAAAAAATTCGGGTCAGAAATGACCGAAGAACCCCAGAGGGTTAAAGGTGCACTATGTAGTATTTTTGCAGTAAATATCCAAGAACCACTAGGCCAGTGTTATATATTTTGTTCAGATGAGTACTTACAATATCCAAAATGTTTCCAACTATTTGTAAATTGTGAGAAAATTGCTATTTTAACCAGTGAACCGGGAAGTGTCAGCATAGCGTTTGAGGGAGTCGCCTGTCAATCGCGGCATATCTGCGTTACCCTCGGTTTTATTCTGAAGATGCGCTTTTCTCTTAGCAGTGTAAACATGTCAAAGCAGCGCCGAGCGAACACACAGAGTAACGTTATAACATAATTTTAAACACACTTAAATGTATCTAATATGATAAACAGAGCTGCTTTACCTTATACTCATGACCGGAAAAGCGTAACTAGTGTGCGCGCCCGGCGACTGTGTCCCGTCCCGTCATAATAAAAGTCACGGTACTCGCGAGGCAGGTGTTTATGTAACAATCGCTCCAGCAGCCGTGCTCAGCTCCACAACACTTGGTCCTGCTCTGCTTCATACTACAGTAACGTTAATAACCGCATCCATGAACATGATTTCTGCCCGTGTCCTATTTTCCACTGGCTGTGAGGTGAAGACCACATGTCAGAAGATGCTACGCTAAAACTTGGCATCATCAAACTACACCTTTGTTTTGAATAGGTGCCCTCAAGTGGACGGAAAGTTGCATAGTGCACCTTCAATATTCAAAGTCATAACATAATCATACCTTTATAAATCATTAGCTAATGATTCATTAAAGCAGACAACTGGAAGTTGAAATGCATGGCTTTGACCCCTTGTGGTAATTATCACATTAATTTACATTATTAGTTAATATGTTATTAAAGAATTAATACATTATGTCACATTTAACTAATCATATCTTAATGATTACTTAATCTATTAAAGCTGCCCTAGAATGAGTTGAAAAATAATCCTTAGTTAAACTAGCAATTTTCTCACAAATAGTTACAAATAGTTGAAAACATTTGGGATATTGTAGGTACTCAACTGAACAAAATATATAACACCGGTCTAGTGTTTTTTTTTAGATATTTTACTGCAAAAATACTACATTTAATCATGTAGAATCTTTACAATCATTAGTTGCTGATACAGTAATCATTAATAAATGGGTTAGTTCACCATTATTAATACATTAACTCATGATTATCTGTGCATTAATTAAGCATGAATTAATGCATATTAGTGCACCCGTATTGTAAAGTGTTACCCTAAAAATATTTTCTCAAAATAGTTTGCACACAAATTATTCTTGGACACACCAGATGTTACAGATTTCACTCTCTGTAGTTTTTGTTGCTTTGTTTTCAAACTTCTTGGAGTATTACCCCTGGTTTCACAAATCTATTCCCATAATCAATGTATGTTTGAGCTGTTTTGACTGAAAGCAGCTTGCACTGACATTATGTCAGTGCATTGTGTCATCTCAAGACACACACCTGTTTTTTTCCTAAGGCGCATTTAAAAATTCTACTTAAATCAACTAAGGCCTTATGTCTGTGAAACCAAGCCAATGTTTTATTATTCGTTCTGTTCCACTTGTATTGTGGACATGAATGAGATCTCAAATTGTGCATCTTAATAAAGCCATTTATTTTAATTTCTAAGCAATTTGACCTTTCAGGTAAAAAATAAAACAAGCCATATCTAGGGATCAGAACAACATGGGTGACTTAAAGTGGGCTCTTGACTTTGTGTATGTATGTATGTGTGTATGTACTATGTACAGTATGTCTATGATGTATGTATGGATGTCTGCATTAATAATAACAGTGATAATAATAATAATAAATAATACATTTATTTATTTGTTTATTTACAAAAACAAAATGAAATAATTTTAGAAAAAAAATATTGTGGGACTTTTATGTTATCTATAGGAATAGGTTCAATTCGACTGTTAAAAATTATTATTCTAATAATCTATAATAATTATTATTAATAATAATAATAATTATTATTATTATGTTATATTAGTTTTCGGGAGTTACTTTGTAGTAATACATAGTATTATTTTACATTTAGTTTAATGGAAAATGTAAGATTTTAGCTTGTATTATTACTTCACTGGCATTGAGAATTAGCATTTTCAAGATCACAAATACTTGTTTTGGAAATGTTTCTGTACAGTCATGTGTCATCTGAAAGTCTGTAACTCAGTTGTGTATTTCCAAATGAACTAGCAATACTATGTACTGCCATGTCTAATGGTTCAACATAGTGCCATGCTGTTCTTGGAAGGACATGCACATCTATGTGCCAGAGATCCTTAGTATGTGAGAAGTGCAAAATAATTAACATCAATTCTTTACAGTGCCTTTTAATGCTGCAATTATGAACCATCTGTGCCTTCTACATTTTTCATGAGCAAACAGCTGCTACTCTCCTTCACTTCCAAGTCATTCTCCGCCACTCAGATAGCTCCTGTGTCTTTAAATGCGTTCTCCACTCTCGTAAAAATCATGGTGTCAGGTTCCTCGGATAAAAAGTTTCACAAGCACCTGCGGTAATGATGCATAAAGCCCTAGGTTCAGGCAAATTACCTCACATTCGCCTCGCTGATGCATTGTGGGTAATGGAACAGTGGTGATCCTGCTCACATTTGATGTGGGTTGTGTTCAAATGGCGTGTATAGAAGTTACAAAACTTCTCTTCACCCGATGGCCCAGGTTCAGAGAGCCAGACGCCTGTGGTGTGAGACAGCTGAGTCTCTATAGCATGGCCTGTTAAGGGACAGACTTCTCATTAGTGCTCTCTGCTCCTTTGGTAGCGGAAGCCATGCTGATCGCGCCATCTGTAGAGGGAGGGAGGGATCGAGAGAGATAATTACCGACAGAGAGAAACTGAGAGGTCGAGCAAGAGAATGTAATTTTTTTTTTCTGTGGCTAAACTGGCAGGAAAAAGGCTCTCAGTCTGGCTGGGTCTCTTTGTAGGCCCCTTGCCATTCTCATATCTGCCTGGAGAACAATTAGAATACACACATGAGTGGTCCAGCGTTTGGGTGATTCTGTGTCCCCAAAGTGTCAACAGAATGCTCATTACAATTCAACGTTCACTTACTGTTCCCTAGAACTGGCGCTGCAGTCTGTGAGGCATGTTACTTCAAGCAGTATCAGCTTGTTATCCCTTAAAGACAGAGGAAAAGAGCCCGGCCAAGGAGAACCAGGGGTGTGGAAGAGACAAGACAAGGAATTTCAATGAAACCGACTCGCAAGATCAAAGTTTCTTTTTTCCCCTGCTCTTATTTCTCTTTTTTTCCCTTGCAGTGAGAAGTGGCAGTCTTCGTTTTTAATCACAGTGTTTCTTTCATGTGTCCTCTCAAACGGTGCGCAGCTGTGGTGGCCAATCAGCTTCAGAGTTCTGCGGCCCAGAGGGCTCATGGGAGGAGAGCTGTCTGCTTGTTTTCACCCTTCACTAATACTGAACCACAACTGATCCAGCACCACTCCCTGTTCCTCTTATCCACCCCAGGTGGTGGACGCAGGCATCTGGCGGACGCTACAAGAGACGAGCTTTATGGAGTGTTGAATGGGTATCTGATGGCAATGCTCTGCCATCTCAATTTGACCCGCACTCAGCCACAGTCACTTAAAGATCCTGATCGCACTCTCACTAGGCACTACAATGCTTTTAATACCAGTTTTCTCTGTGCGATATCTATATGAGGAATGCATTAGATTGCTTCGCTTTGCTCACTGCAATGGGAGATACGTCATCAATTATTCATTGATAAATATGTTCATTTACTCTGCTATTGCTTAACCAGCCGTAGAGCCAGAGGAACAAGGCAATATTGCTAAAGAGCTATTTTTAAAACCCTCTGTTAGCGATGGCTTTGCGCTGTGGGAGCTTGATGTGTCTTGGGCTCCTTTTTAGCTGTTGTATTAACCAATTTGTGTGTTCAACTAGAAATGGAGCCTGTGGATTGCATTAGATGTAGTGTAAAAATAGCTCATGTGGTTATTTCTTTAATGGATTTTCCCCTGTATGGTTTCACATGTATGTTTTAGTGAATGAAAGCCTGATTTGCACGTGATCTGAATACTTTGGTTATATGTTCGCAATGGTGATATGTGTTTCCAGACATTATTCCAAAGATTATGCAGTAAATTTGACAGATGTAATGAATTAATTAATTGCCTGATTAGATGAAACAACAGCTTCACAGGTTGAACCACATGAAAGCTGTGAATCTTGCAATTTGTTATATATTTTTATGCAAAGTAATTTACAGTGGAGGACAGCTAGTTATGCGGTGTTGTCCCTTAAGGCAAACTGTGCAATATTGTTTTGTTGGTGCCAGACGGGCCAGCATATTTCACAATCTGCTCAGTTATTGGGATTTCCACGCGCAACCATTTCTAGGGTTTACAATGAATGGTGTGAAAAGGGAAAAACATCCAGTATGCGGCAGTCCTGTGGGCGAAAATGCATTGTTGATGCTAGAGGTCAGAGGAGAATGGGCCGACTGATTCAAGCTGATAGAAGAGCAACTTTGACTGAAATAACCACTCGTTACAACCAAGGTATGCAGCAAAGCATTTGTGAAACCAAAACACGCGCAACCTTGAGGCGGATGGACTATTACAGCAGAAGACCCCACCGGGTACCACTCATTTCCACTACAAATAGGAAAAAGAGGCTACCATTTGCAAGAGCTCAAAACATTTGAAGACTGGAAAAATGTTGCCTGGTCTGATGAGTCTCGATTTCTGTTGCGACATTCAGATGGTAGAGTCAGAATTTGGTGTAAACAGAATGAGAACATGGATCCATCATGCCTTGTTACCACTGTGCAGGCTGGAGGTGGTGGTGTAGTGGTGTGGGGGATGTTTTCGTGGCCTATTTTAAGCCCCTTAGTGCCAATTGGGCATTGTTTAAATGCCATGGCCTACCTGAGCATTGTTTCTGACCATGTGCATCCCTTTATGACCACCATGTACCCATTCTCTGATGGCTACTTCCAGCAGGATAATGCACCATGTCACAAAGCTCGAATCATTTTAAATTGGTTTCTTGAATATCGCAATGAGTTCACTACTAAAAGTCACCAGATCTCAACCCAATAGAGCATCTTTGGAATGTGGTGGAACGGGAGCTTCGTGCCCTCGATGTGCATCTTACAAATCTCCATCAACTGCAAGATGCTATCCTATCAATATGGGCCAACATTTCTGAAGAATGCTTTAGCAACTTGTTGAATCAATACCACATAGAATTAAGGCAGTTCTTAAGGTGAAAGGGGGTCAAATGCAGTATTAGTATGGTGTTCCTAATAATCCTTTAATTGAGTGTAAGTGTCAGCAGGTTTAAATATACTCTAGCCTGCCAAGCCAAAAAAAAAAAAAATTCTTTAAAACCCCTCTAAATCTAACCAGCAGACTGGCCTATGACCAACGAAAAACTCAACAAACCAACTTAGGCTTACAGCCCTACTTTCATTCACATCAAATTACATATGCCATCTACTCTGACTGTGGTCTATATCATTGTGAAGGGAAATACCTCCTCTTAGCTTGAACTGTATCTAGCTATATCACCTCTTCATCAGTGCACATGCTAGTTCAGCCTTACTGTCTCAATGATATAAGACCTTAGAGCCTCAGAGCAAAACCATAAGAGGGCATGGCGGTGTCGGCAAAGGAAGGTCAGAGGCCTCTACACAGCATGACCTATTTAGCATGGTGCTAATGAGGCTCACTGACACAAAATGAATAATTCTAGGTGGTGTGATGGGCCTCTTAGCACTATTCTTCCTACTTTATACATAGAAACATCACCTGGTTGAAAATTAGGGGTCTTTCCTATCTACTGCCCTTGTTCCCTTGGCCTCTCTGTGTCTGAAATTTTATTAGAGTCAGGACTATACCTGCCCTTCTCATCCTTGACCAGGAAACCATACACCATGACCCATGAGCCTCCAAAGGCTCAGTTGAGCCCAATTACATTAATGTCAGACATTACTGGAGAAGGCAAAGAAGAGGCCATTAATTCATATGAGATCGCTTTAAGAGCCTCAAAAGCACTAAGCAAAGTCAAGGTCAAATAAAGAGTGTCTGTCTATAAGAAACCAAATCTTTTTCTTTCGGCTGTTCCCTTCAGGGGTTGCCACAGCGAATCATCTGCCCCCATCTATTCCTATCATGTCCTCCTTCACTACATCCATAAACCTCCTCTTTGGTCTTCCTCCCCAGATAGCAAAATTGCTCTGGCCCAGATCCGGCCCACACTTGACACTTTCATCTGGCCCACTACCCGCGTGGAATGATGGCACTTGGGCGGTCCGCTCCCGTTTGCCAGATTTAGGCCGCAATCAAGCCATAGCAACGCCGCATGTCAGCCATGAACAAAACGCATGAAGCAGAACTGGCCCACATCTGGCCCAGATAGCAAAATTGCTCTGGCCCAGATCCGGCCCACACTTGACACTTTCATCTGGCCCACTACCCGCGTGGAATGATGGCACTTGGGCGGTCCACTCCCGTTTGTCAGATTTAGGCCACAATCAAGCCATAGCAACGCCGCATGTCAGCCATGAACAAAACGCATGAAGCAGAACTGGCCCACATCTGGCCCAGATAGCAAAATTGCTCTGGCCCAGATCCGGCCCACGCTTGACACTTTCATCTGGCCCACTACCCGCGTGGAATGATGGCACTTGGGCGGTCCAGTCCCGTTTGTCAGATTTAGGCCACAATCAAGCCATAACAACGCCGCATGTCAGCCATGAACAAAACGCATGAAGCAGAACTGGCCCACATCTGGCCCAGATAGCAAAATTTCTTTGGCCCAGATCCGGCCCACACTTTACACTTTCATTTGGCCCACTACCCGCGTGGAATGATGGCACTTGGGCGGTCCGCTCCCGTTTGCCAGATTTAGGCCGCAATCAAGCCATAGCAACGCCGCATGTCAGCCATGAACAAAACGCATGAGGCAGAACTGGCCCACATCTGGCCCAGATAGCAAAATTGCTCTGGCCCAGATCCGGCCCACACTTGACACTTTCATCTGGCCCACTACCCGCGTGGAATGATGGCACTTGGGCGGTCCACTCCCGTTTGTCAGATTTAGGCCACAATCAAGCCATAGCAACGCCGCATGTCAGCCATGAACAAAACGCATGAAGCAGAACTGGCCCACATCTGGCCCAGATAGCAAAACTGCTCTGGCCCAGATCCGGCCCACACTTGACACTTTCATCTGGCCCACTACCCGCGTGGAATGATGGCACTTGGGCGGTCCAGTCCCGTTTGTCAGATTTAGGCCACAATCAAGCCATAACAACGCCGCATGTCAGCCATGAACAAAACGCATGAAGCAGAACTGGCCCACATCTGGCCCAGATAGCAAAATTTCTTTGGCCCAGATCCGGCCCACACTTTACACTTTCATTTGGCCCACTACCCGCGTGGAATGATGGCACTTGGGCGGTCCGCTCCCGTTTGCCAGATTTAGGCCGCAATCAAGCCATAGCAACGCCGCATGTCAGCCATGAACAAAACGCATGAGGCAGAACTGGCCCACATCTGGCCCAGATAGCAAAATTGCTCTGGCCCAGATCCGGCTCACACTTGACACTTTCATCTGGCCCACTACCCGCGTGGAATGATGGCACTTGGGCGGTCCACTCCCGTTTGTCAGATTTAGGCCACAATCAAGCCATAGCAACGCCGCATGTCAGCCATGAACAAAACGCATGAAGCAGAACTGGCCCACATCTGGCCCAGATAGCAAAATTGCTCTGGCCCAGATCCGGCTCACACTTGACACTTTCATCTGGCCCGCTACCCGCGTGGAATGATGGCACTTGGGCGGTCCACTCCCGTTTGTCAGATTTAGGCCACAATCAAGCCATAGCAACGCCGCATGTCAGCCATGAACAAAACGCATGAAGCAGAACTGGCCCACATCTGGCCCAGATAGCAAAATTGCTCTGGCCCAGATCCGGCCCACACTTGACACTTTCATCTGGCCCACTACCCGCGTGGAATGATGGCACTTGGGCGGTCCACTCCTGTTTGTCAGATTTAGGCCGCAATCAAGCCATAGCAACGCCGCATGTCGGCCATGAACAAAACGCATGAAGCAGAACTGGCCCACAACTGTTGCCCAGATGTGGGCCAGTTCTGCTTCATGTGTAGGTATTAGATCCGGCCCAGATCTAATACCTTGCTCTGGCCCACATACCACATGGAATAATAGCACTTGGGCGGTCCGCTCTTGTTTGCCAGATTTGGGCCACAATCAAGCCATAGCAATGCCACATGTCAGCCATGAACAAAACACATGAAGCCGAAATGGCCCACATATGGCTCACAGTTAAATTTAATTCTGGCCTAGGTCCGGCCCAGATCTAATACCTTGCTTTGGCCGATATAAACCAGAACTGACCCTAATGTGGGCCACAGTTGGTCTTTTACACAATCCTCATGTGGCCCACATGCTGTTTGCCAAATCTGGTCCACAATCAGGCCATTGCACAATTCAAGTTACCTTTCTTTGTTAATGCTTTATAAAGTTTCAAAGCAGATTTACAGGAATAAACATGAAAATAATTATTTAATTATTCAAACAGAGTTAAATTCTGCAGTAAAGCAGCCCTAAAATGAAAATAGTGTCACAGCTGAAGTCAGGTCAGTGTTGATTCAGTTCTGTTCAATAACTGTGTAAGGTTCATCAATTATGAAATCAGTTCAATTTGCTATAAAGCAGCTTTGCAGAAAACATGATCCAGCGCAGTTCAATTCTCCTCCAATAGCATCAGTGCAATTAAATCAATATTATATAGACATTAGAAATACCATAGACATTTTGTAATTCTTGCTGCCAATGATACAAAAAAATTGTGCTTAGAAACAGTCTCTCTGACAGCGTGCACATGTCGTCAAATGAGGTGTCTTTCACTGCTTACTGCACTTTAGCAGTTTAAAATCCCTTGTTTTTTAACCATAATGCTTAAAAATGCAGGCAGATGATAAGATTTCATTACCACACAAGCAGAACAGCAACGTAACTCCGATAGAGATGATGGTCCAAAATCAGTAGCAGTTGATACATTTCTACCAGTTAATCATATCTACCAGTATATAGCCCACCCCTATTGTAGAATATTAAGCGTCCCAAACTAAGCAAGCCTAAGGCGACAGTGGCAAGGAACCCAAAATCCATCAGGTGACAGAAATGGAGAAGAAAAAACCCTTGGTAGAAACCAGGCTGAGTCGGGGGACCAGTTGTCTCTGGCCAACGAACATGGTGTGAATATGATTCAGGCTGCATTACAAGTCAGACTATGGATTGCAATAATTCAGAATATTTCATCTAGATCCACCAGCTTGAAGATCAGGATACAACATGCCGACATTGAAGCTGGCCTTAGGGGTCTGTGCAGAGGACAGAGGATCTGTGTTGATGGCTGTTAGCAAGTTCCTCACAGGGGATCCGTCTCTAGGAGTTGTCTAGTTGACATGTTATCTATTGACATTTAGGGCTGCGTTGATGTCTAGGTGCAGGTCCACCATCTGATCTGGATTTGGAGCAGATCCAGCTGACAATGGTAACCTCGGGATAAGAATGAAAGATTGTTAGCAAAGAATACACCAAATAAAACCATTACTGTACCTTATCGCTGCCATATTTATATAAAAATGTGTATGTCACTTTTATGTATATAGATTATAACATCCTAAACACTAAAATTAGGGTTTTATTGACATGATTTATTATTTTGTGTAAAAAATACTGAAAATTTGGCTTCCCAAACGTTGATTTTAATCGTGTCTGGATTTACTTTCAGTGCAGAAACAACTGCTGATCCTTGTATCATTTGGTTAATTTCTACAATTCAGAAAGATCAAACAGATCTTAATATTAATCTGCACAAGCGACAATCAGGTCAGTTTTGGGAAAGATCTTGGGACATGTGGTCTTCACCTCACAGCCGGTAGGAAAAAAATCGGGATAGGACTCAGAAATCATGTTCATGGGAGTGATTATTAACGTTTAGGGGTTTAACGATACACTCGTCACGATTAAATATGTATCTCGATACTGAACTCCCGACACGATATGTATCCCGATAAGCCGAAATAAAGTTTTTGTTTTTATTTTGTACTTTTTTATTGTTATTATATTATTATTTGTGTATTATTATCAGGACCCACAAATATTCCCCCATTGCATTATTATTAATTATATTTAACATTATGTTTTGTCATTGTATGATTCTATGTAATGAGATTATTAATGTAATAGTGTCACTGAAACTCTGTAAATTAAAAAACAAAAATCCCTCACGAATAACTCACACTTTCAATGCAGGCAGCATTGCTCATGCTCACTATGTCCTGCTGTTCCTGCTATTAATGCAGTATAAGAATGAACCATCTAAACTGCTTTGAATAATCATACTACTAAAACTAAATGTGATCTGGTGATTTAAATTATGTTTGCGCTTTTACTAAGGATTGCCGCTTTAAATGGTGTTTGCGCTTTGACTTTGGAGAGTGCCACTTTAAATAATGTTTTGCGCTCTCACTTTGAAGAGGGTCATTCCAGCAGTGCATGCATTTCAGATGATCAATGCAATCAATCACAGTTCTAATCGCAAGAAAGTGTCAAAATGGCCGCTCTCAAACTGTAAATGTTTAGCTCATCCAAGAATTTTAACTCACTCTCATGTTGTTTTCGCACGTTCCGCAATCATTTGAACGTCTGTGTTTACTACAGAATGTTCACTGTGTTAAAGCTACACTGTGTAACTTTTTTAGTTTATTCTTAGCTAAAAACACTTAGTTCTTTCAAAAATATGTGCTCATTAATGTATGTAATGTGATGTAATGCACTTCTTTCAAGTAATAAAGTATTCTCGTAAGTTTATAATATGCCATTGAAAATACATACGGGTGAGGGGTTCGAATGCCGGTCGTCATGTTGCCCCTCCATCTTAAAGTACAGAAGCAGAGCAGTAGCGAGTGTTGTGGAGCTGAGCAAGGCTGCTGGAGTGATTGTTAATGAGATGAACAACAAAAGCCTCACGAGCAGCGCGAAAAACGTTGATTATGCCATAGTCGCCGGCACTATTTCTGCTTTTCTGGTAATGAGTATGAGGTAACGCAGCTCTGTTTATCATATAACACATTTGAGTGAGTTTTAAATTATGTTATGACGTTACTCTGTGCGTTCACTCAGCGGCTGCTGTGACACTTGTTAACACTACAGTCGGAGTAAAGCGCATCAGCAGAATAAAACCAGAAACCGAGGGTTAAGAGATATGATGACATCGTTAGGCGACGCCCTCACACGTCCCGGTTCCTTGGTTAAAATAGCAATTTTCTCACGATTTACAAATAGTTGGAAACATTTGGGATATTGAAGGTTCTCAACTGAACAAAATATGTAGTATTGGCCTAGTGGTTTTGGGATATCTTACTGCAAATGTTACATAATGCTATTTTACAAATCTAGACGCACCCTAGCGGCAGCAAATCTAATTTGCCATGACTCTAAATACACTTCTGAGCTGTAAAAACCAAACTCTGGTCAGGCCAAACACATTGTGTGTAGAGCCAGTGGGCGGGGCTTAACATAATGACGGCAGAGAAGGTTCCGAGAAGGTTGGTTGTAGCGCTATCCTATCGCATGCAGAGGTAGTTTGAAAGACAACCGTTTATCCCGCCCCTCGGACTGAGCCCTGTCAATGGTGAGTTCCCAGAGCTAACTTCCTGATGTGGCTCTGGCTTGTCAGGCTAACTTAATGCAGTTTTAAGTGAACATTTGGGGAGCAGTTGGGGAAATGATGTGTAACATTATATTAGATCTGTGAATTAGGTCTTTATATTTATGTTAATGAAACAATAAAAGAAAAAAGGTAATCACTCACTGTTCTTAACTGAACTACATTTGTAGCTTTAATAATGTACAATTCATTTGTAATAAACACACTAAAGACTAAACATTGATTTTTATTTTATTTGATTATTTGTTTTTCTTTCCTAAAAAGTTTAGATAAGTAAAACACTACAATATCTATACAGCTCTGGGAGAAAAAAAAATTAAGAGACCACTGCAATTTTTTTCTTAAATCAGCATCTCTACAAGTATGGAAGCCTACAAGTATATTCTGGCTTTACTGGCATAGGGATACAGTGAGCGTCGGGTTGCTTCCATCCTTAAAATTTTAAAGATGGCGGTTCATAAGAACAACGTCAAGCAGCAGACATTGGGGACAACAAAGTTACAGACTGGCAGAGGGCGAAAACGACTCTACACTGACTGGAATGACCACCAACTCATTCGAATGTCACTCAACAACCATAGGATGACCTCAGGTGACCTACAAAAAGAATGGCAAAAGGCAGCTGGGGTGAAGTTCACGGCGAGAACAGTTCGAAACGGGCTGAAGTTGTGGAAAGGTAGAAAAAAGCCCTTCATCAATGAGAAGCAAAGAAGAGCCAGGCTGAGGTTTGCAAGAGACCATAAGGATTGGACTGTAGAGGACTGGAGTATGGTCATCTTCTCTGATGAGTCCAATTTTCAGCTTTGTCCAACACATGGTCTTCTGATGGTTAGACGGAGGCCTGGAGAGGCCTACAAGCCACAGTGTCTCACACCCACTGTGAAACTTGGTGGAGGATCGGTGATGATCTGGGAGTGCTTCAGCAATGCTTGAATTGGGCAGACTTGTCTTTGTGAAGGACGCATGAATTAAACCACGTACAAGGTTGTCCTACGCTCAAAAAAATGCTGGGTTAATAACAACCCAAGTTGGGTTGAAAATGGACAAACCCACACATTGAGTTGTTTGAAAGGGTCAATTCACTGGGTTCAAACAACCCAATTTCTGGGTTTGTCCATTTTCAACCCAACTTGGGTTGTTAGTAACCCAGCGTGTTTAGAGTGTAGAAGAAAACATGCTTCCTTCTGCTCTGACAATGTTCCCCAACTCTGAGGACTAGTTTTTTTTGCAGTGGTCTCTTAATTTTTTCCAGAGCTGTATATATATATATATATATATATATATATATATATATATATATATATATATATATATATATATATATATATATATATATATATATTAGGGATGCCACAATACTCAATATAATATTGAACCGTTAGGTACGCATTCATGGTTCAATATGCGCTGGTTTTGCATTTAATTAATTATTTCCATTTCCCCCCGTTTGAAATATTCCCATAGACAGTAAAAGAAATGGACAGAGCTATCCCATTGACTTCGATGGCGGAAAGTGAGATCAGTAAAGGAGCACTCATTTCCTGATGGCTGAGCGAACTGCGCAGGGTCAGACTGAGCTTGACGACGTAGACGTGACGTGAGCCCCCTGTCTGACAGCTGTAAGTCTTCTAGTAGTTGTGGAAAGTGAAATCTGAATCACGTTGTTTAAATATTTTCTCCCGTTGCTTTTGGCTCACTATGGGCTTCTCCCCATTCTTCCCCCTTGACTTTATCAGACTTTATGTCTCCTCGTCCCCCTGACTGTCTCATAGACAGTAAAAGATTGCCTGCGAGCGTCTCCTCTGGTCTATACGGTAATTTCTCAACTGTGCGACAGAGTCGCGTTGGTTATGACGCAATAGTTAGCCTATTTTTACAAAAACAGCTTCTGCGGGGCGATAGTGTAAGATACAAGGTAATGGAGCCTTTTATGCATTGTCGAGTTTCTTTAGAAATAAACAATGGACAAATGGAGTCTTTAAACGCCTCTGATGTAAAGTTATTCACTGTCAAAGAGACGCAAAAATGAATGGGAGTCAATTGGATGCTAACAGCCGGTGATGGCTTGGTTAGCAATGGTCTGATCAAGTCAAGGGAGAAGAATCGGGAGAAGCCCATAGTGAGCCAAAAGCAACGGGAGAAAATATTTAAACACCCTATGGGTGGAACGCTTTCCGAGCGCTAGATTACCCCTTGAATATTCCTCTTTATTTATTCTGCTCTTTTTTTAATGGTTTGCCTGAGTCTATGCGCTGATTTGAGCAAATATCCAATCATATGCACTAAAGTTAAGGGTGTTTACCCGCATTTACGTTTATACTCTACATTTATTCATTCAATTTCATACTTAAATGCTACTGTACATCTCTGAGCTGCCACTGTAAATCTTTATATATATTTATTTTATTTAATACAATACACTGGGAATGTGTATACATTTTTTTTATGTAAAGTTTTAAGTTTAAGTAAGGGTTTTCAAGTCTTTTAAGTAAAATAAAGAAAGAGTATTGCAATAAAAACCATTTTCTCCTTAACCTTTTTCTGTTCCTGTCACCTAAGAATAGAAGAGCACAAAAAAAAAAACCCCGAACCGGAAAACCATGGTTAAAAACCAAAGTAAGGTTATGTATTGAACCGTGGACTAACTGTATTGTTGCATCCCTAATATATATATATATATATATATATATATATATATATATATATATAGTTTCTATTACTGTTTTTTATTGCATATTTCTTCTAATTTTTATTAACAAAGATGAAATAGATGAGATAGACCTAACAAGTGAAGTGAAGTGTAGTCCCGGATTTACTCCAAATGATTACAAACAATTAGCAAAATAGACCGTGTAAATTACTTGCGTGTCCATTTTCGTTACTCCTTTTCTCTTCTCCCTCTGTCTCACTTGCAATTTGAAGCCATCTGTTGAAGTGGGATTCTACAGCTTACTCGCTTGCTCTGTGATCCTGTTGTTTCTGTAATACAACTAGTTAGTGCAGTTTAATGTCAAATTTAAGTACACAGAACTACAGAACTGACTGCAGGTTGGTATACAGTGAGTGAAAGTGAAATCATGCTGGTCTATGCTTTTTTTTCAGCAGAAGACAATGTGATTTTCAGTTCGAAGGACTTCTTTGTAACGTTAGTGATGGGAAGATCAGATAATTTTACTGACTTGGATCTTTAAATCATTTAGCAATCACCTCAAGTAGCGCAAACTTTGATAACAACTTCATATTTAAAATAAATAATAAAATAATGATAATAAAAACTATACATATTGCAGGCAAAATAACAAATTATGAGAAACAGATGATTCATTTAGGTTATTCTGGTAACGTTAGGCCTTGTTCATACTTTTGTCACGTGAGAGCCGCATAGACTAACGTTAGTACAGCAATGAAACAGACAGATATTAATATTTTATCACCATTTATTTAGCAGTTAGTAATTATCAAAAATCACGTGACAAATGTATGAAAGAGAGGTGAACTAACGATAATCAACTTGAATTGCTAACGTTATGTCACTTACAAAATCCTTCAGGTAATGGCAAAAGTTTTGAATTGACAAAATAACTAATGTTTGATAGCTAACAATTGTAGCTTTCATTAGCTAACGTTTTAATATCACATAACATGCAGTAAGTTACTCCAACTGAATATAACGAAGCAATCCCTAAAACGAAGCAATATTTTTTTTATTAAATCTTACCTTAACTTTCTTTGCCGTTTTCCACCGTCAAATCTCCAAACAAAAATCCTCCTCTGCAGCTCCGTCTTTTGGGCGCCTTTTCCGCGGCTATTTTTTAAATTTAAAGGGCCGGAAATAGGAACTCGAACCAGTTGATTTTAAATATATATATTCTAGCAAGGGATAAAAAATGTTTTTTGTAATGAAAGCATAACAAAAAAAAAGGGTTGAAAAAATTTGCCTTCAAAATAACAATAAAATGTTCTCATAGCAGGTTTTGCTGATTTGTCATTCATTTAGCCTACTCTTAAATGCATATCTCAATTAATATACTGACAGGTTATAGGACAGGACATAAATGATACAGATAATATTCAATATTTAAGTCAATATTTAGCAAAAATGAAAGACAAATTGAGTATTTTATTTATAATAATTTAGAATATCAGGGTCACTTGAAGCGGTTTATAATGACACTGCCTTACAGTTCCATACATTTACAGGTGAATGTGATTTCAACAAGACTGTTTCTGGATATTTATAAAATTGTTAATCCTGCATTCCAATCAACAAATCATATTTCAGTGACAAGCTTAAAGTTTATGTCAAGTTTATGTTTAAATGCAGGGTTTGGTGCTAGTTATTTACCTATCATTTCCCTCTGGGTTAGGTTAGGGTTAGGGGGTTAGGACTATGTTTCATGACAGGAATTGTGTTCCAGGATAAATATATACATATGTTGACCCAGGAATATGTCCTACTTAAAATCATGACAAAGATTTTCACATACAGCAACTCAAAATGTATCTCAGCCAAATATTCAAGTCAGGACCATTAAAAACAGTTCACAAATTTGACCTGTTGCAAACAATTCATAATCAGACACACACACACACACACACACACACACACACACACACACACGCACACGCACACGCACACGCACACACACACACACACACACACACATATTTTCAACCTGTAGCTGTCTGTGTGTACACAGTATACACACAAACATGATTTTTATACTGTAAAAACTGTATATTGTATCACCCTACACTAAACCTACCCCTAAAACTTCTACCCTTCACAGAGAAATCTAAACTTTTTTTTAAAATTTCAAAAAGCATAATTTTTAATTTAGTTTTCTTCACAGAGACCAAAAACATCCCCACATGGACAAGGATTTCAAATATTGCCATTTTTGTGTCCCCATAACATAGGGTTTACCTAGACCACACACACACACATTGTTTTTTTTGTGAATTGTGGGGACTTTCCATAAGCGTAATGGATTTTACACTGTACATTATATCCCCCTACACTGCCCCTACCCCTAATCACAGGAAACATGCTGCAGTTTTACATTTTCAAAAAACATAGTATGTTTATGAATCCGTTTACATTGTGGGGACCGCTGGCTGGTGATCTCAGGTTTATATTACATTGTTTGGTCCCTACAATAAATTATAAACAAGTACACACACACATTGCCCCTAAACCTACCCATCACAGGAAACATTCTGCATTTTTTATTTTCTCAACAACAACAAAAAACTCATCCTGTGTGATTTATAAGCATTTTGAAAAATGGGGTCATGGGTAATGTCCTCATATTTCACTCTCTCCCACATGTGTCATACCCATGTCATAATACACATTTAATCAGTGTCCTGATATTTAACAAAAACATGCCCACACACACACACCTCACACACACACACACACAGACACACACACACAATTAAAGTTATGTACTTTTTTTATCACAAGGCAGGCCAATCCAAAACTGATATAGTCTTTTTGTCCAGATTAAACTGTACAATTAAGAGTTGCATCCTATCAAATATAGCCCAATTTCGTTACAAAGTATTATGCCATATTTTCAAATGTGGGCATTTTTAGCTATACATCTAAATTAACTGTAATTATATTTATGGCACATTTTCCATGTCAACTAGCCTAGAAATCTAGACACACCCTAGCGGCAGCAAATCTAATCTGCCGCGAGTGTCGTCTAGCAACTCTCAATACCCTTCTGAGCTGTAAACGCCAAACTCTGGTCAGGCCAATCACATCTTGTATAGAGTTGGTGGGCGGGGCTTAAAATAATGACGCCAGAGTTGCGTTTGCGTGCTTCTAGTAAACACAGAAGCTGGCGAACGGCGGTCTTTCGAATCAGCTTTGACCACGACTCTGGAAGACTTGGAGTTAAGCTTTTCTCTGAGAAAAGAACAAAGAACAGCACTGAAGTCATTCTTAAGAAGGGATGATGTGTTCGGAGTTTAGCCGATCGGATACGGCGAATGTTTAATCTATCAACGAGCTCTGCTTCACCTTCGTTGCTCTGGTTAGTTGTAGCGCTATCCTATCGCGTGCAGAGGGAGTTTGACAGACAGCCATTTATCCGCCCCTCTGATTGAGCTGTCAATGATGAGTTTCCAGACCAAACATCTTGATGTGGGTCTGGCTTGTCAGGCTACATGTCAACTGTACTGTATATTTGGCAAACATGGCTGTAAATGTTATTAACTATTAACAGGCTTACACCCTGGTTAGCCACTGCTGACTTTGCTGTACATTTACCAAATGTGGCCCAAATTTGCTGTAATGTATTCGGGCCATATTTGCTATGCCATGTCTGGGCCACTTTAGGTTCACATTCAGATTTGCCAGTGATTAGTGTCCCTCACCTTGGCCAAAACTGCCCCAGATATGTTTTAACATAATTGGGCCTCATTTGCTGCACTATTTATGGGCCAGTTTAGGTTTACAGCCTGGTTAGCCAGTGCTGACTTTGCCATATATTTGCCAAATGTGGCCTAAATTTGGTGTAATGTATTCTGGCCATATTGGCTATGCCATGTCTGGGCCACTTTAGGGTCACAATCAGATTTACTGTCCCTATTGGCCAAAACTGGCCCAGATATTTCTTTAATAAAACTGGGCCACATTTGCTGCATAATATGTGGGCCAGTTTAGGCTCACGCTCTGGTTAGCCAGAGCTGACTTTGGCGTACTTTTGCCAAATGTTGCCCAAAGTTGGTGTATTATGTGCAGGCCATATTTGCTATGCCATGTATGGGCCACTTTAGGTTCATATTCAGATTCACGAGGGATTACTGTCCCTCACCTTTGCCAAAACTGGCCTGGATATGTTTTTAAGAAAACTGGACCATATTTGCTGCATTATATGTGGGCCAGTTTAGGTTCACACCCTGGTTAGCCAGTGCTGACTTTACTGTACTTTTGCCAAATGTGGCCCAAATTTGGTGTAATGTATTCGGGCCATATTTGCTATGCCATGTGTGGCCCACTTTAGGTTCATATTCAGATTTGCAAGTGATTTCTGTCCCTCACCTTTGCCAAAACTGGCCCAGATATGTTTTAACATAATTGGGCCTCATTTGCAGCACTTAATGTGGGCCAGTTTAAGTTTACACCCTGGTTAGCCAGTGTTGACTTTGCCATATATTTTCCAAATCTGGCCCAAATTTGGTGTAATGTATTCGGCCCATATTTGCTATGCCATGTGTGGGCCACCATAGGTTCACATTCAGATTTGTTAGTGATTACTGTCCCTCATCTTCTCCAAAACTGGCCCAGATATGTTTTTAAGAAAACTGGGCCACATTTGCTGCATTATATGTGGGCCAGTTTAGGCTCACATCCTGGTTAGCCAGTGCTGACTTTGCTGTACTTTTGCCAAATGTGGCCCAAATTTGGTGTAATGTATTCGGGCCATATTTGCTATGCCATGTGTGGCCCGCTTTAGGTTCATATTCAGATTTGCGAGTGATTTCTATCCCTCACCTTTGCCAAAACTGGCCCAGATATGTTTTAACATAATTGGGCCACATTTGCAGCACTTAATGTGGGCCAGTTTAGGTTCAAGCCCTGGTTGGCCAGTGTTGACTTTGCCATATATTTTCCAAATGTGGCCCAAATTTGGTGTTATGTATTCGGGCCATATTTGCTATGCCATGTCTGGGCCACCATAGGTTCAAATTCAGATTCACCATTAATTACTGTCCCTCACCTTTGCCAAAACTGGCCCAGTTATGTTTTAACATAATTGGGCCACATTTGCAGCACTTAATGTGGGCCAGTTTAGGTTTACACCCTGGTTAGCCAGTGTTGACTTTGCCATAAATTTTCCAAATCTGGCCCAAATTTGGTGTAATGTATTCGGCCCATATTTGCTATGCCATGTCAGGGCCACCATAGGTTCACATTCAGATTTGTTAGTGATTACTGTCCCTCACCTTCTCCAAAACTGGCCCAGATATGTTTATAAGAAAACTGGGCCACATTTGCTGCATTATATGTGGGCCAGTTTAGGCTCACATCCTGGTTAGCCAGTGCTGATATTGCTGTACTTTTGCCAAATGTGGCCCAAATTTGGTGTAATGTATTCAGGCCATATTTGCTATGCCATGTGTGGCCCACTTTAGGTTCATATTCAGATTTGCGAGTGATTTCTATCCCTCACCTTTGCCAAAACTGGCCCAGATATTTTTTTAAGAAAACTGGGCCACATTTGCTGCATTATATGTGGGCCAGTTTAGGCTCACATCCTGGTTAGCCAGTGCTGACTTTGCTGTACTTTTGCCAAATGTGGCCCAAATTTGGTGTAATGTATTCGGGCCATATTTGCTATGCCATGTGTGGCCCACTTTAGGTTCATATTCAGATTTGCGAGTGATTTCTATCCCTCACCTTTGCCAAAACTGGCCCAGATATTGTTTTAAGAAAACTGGGCCACATTTGCTGCATTATATGTGGGCCAGTTTAGGCTCACATCCTGGTTAGCCAGTGCTGACTTTGCTGTACTTTTGCCAAATGTGGCCCAAATTTGGTGTAATGTATTCGGGCCATATTTGCTATGCCATGTGTGGCCCACTTTAGGTTCATATTCAGATTTGCGAGGGATTTCTATCCCTCACCTTTACCAAAACTGGCCCAGATATGTTTTAACATAATTGGGCCACATTTGCAGCACTTAATGTGGGCCAGTTTAGGCTCACATCCTGGTTAGCCAGTGCTGACTTTGCTGTACTTTTGCCAAATGTGGCCCAAATTTGATGTAATGTATTCGGGCCATATTTGCTATGTCATGTGTGGCCCACTTTAGGTTCATATTCAGATTTGCGAGTGATTGCTATCCCTCACCTTTGCCAAAACTGGCCCAGATATGTTTTAACATAATTGGGCCACATTTGCAGCACTTAATGTGGGCCAGTTTAGGTTCAAGCCCTGGTTGGCCAGTGTTGACTTTGCCATATATTTTCCAAATGTGGCCCAAATTGGGTGTAATGTATTCGGGCCATATTTGCTATGCCATGTCTGGGCCACTTTAGGTTCAAATTCAGATTTGCGAGTGATTTCTATCCCTCACCTTTGCCAAAACTGGCCCAGATATGTTTTAACATAATTGGGCCACATTTGCAGCACTTAATGTGGGCCAGTTTAGGTTCAAGCCCTGGTTGGCCAGTGTTGACTTTGCCATATATTTTCCAAATGTGGCCCAAATTTGGTGTAATGTATTCGGCCCATATTTGCTATGCCATGTGTGGCCCACTTTAGGTTTATATTCAGATTTGCGAGTGATTTCTATCCCTCACCTTTGCCAAAACTGGCCTAGATATGTTTTTAAGCAAAACTGGGCCACATTTGCTGCATTATATGTGGGCCAGTTTAGGCTCACATTCTGGTTAGCCAGTATTGACTTTGCCATATATTTGCCAAATGTGGCCCAAATTTGATGTAATGTATTCAGGCCATATTTGCTATGCCATGTGTGGGCTACTTTAGGTTCACATTCAGATTGGTTAGTGATTACTGTCCCTAATCTTTGCCAAAACTGGCCCAAATATTTTTTAAGAAAACTGGTCCACATTTGTTGCATTATATGTGGGCCAGTTTAGGTTCACACCCTGGTTGGCCAGTGCTGACTTTGCCATAAATTT
Organism: Pseudorasbora parva; assembly: GCF_024679245.1. Taxonomy (NCBI): domain Eukaryota; kingdom Metazoa; phylum Chordata; class Actinopteri; order Cypriniformes; family Gobionidae; genus Pseudorasbora; species Pseudorasbora parva. Next base: position 30,322,853 of record NC_090181.1, on the reverse strand, counting down.
GCCAAATGTGGCCCAAATTTGGTGTAATGTGTTCGAGCCATATTTGCTATGCCATATGTGGCCCACTTTAGGTTCACATTCAGATTTGAAAGTGATTACTATTCCTCACCTTTGCCAAAACTGGCCCAGATAGGTTTTACCATAATTGGGCCTCATCTGCTGCACTCAATGTGGGCCAGTTTAGGTGTACACCCTGGTTAGCCAGTGCTGGCTTTGCCATATATTTGCCAAATGTGGCCCAAATTTGATGTAATGTATTCGGGCCATATTTGCTATACCATGTGTGGGCCACCTTAGGTTCACATTCAGATTTGTTCGTGATTACTGTCCCTCACCTTTGCCAAAACTGGCCCAGATATGTTTTAACATAATTGGGCCTCATTTGCTGCACTTAATGTGGGCCAGTTTAGGTTCACTCCCTGGTTAGCCAGTGCTGACTTTGCCATACATTTTCCAAATGTGGCCCAAATTTGCTGTGATGTATTCGGCCCATATTTGCTCTGCCATGTGTGGGCCACAATAGGTTCACATTCAGATTCGTCAGTGATCAATGTCCCTCATCTTTGCCAAAACTGGGCCAGGTGTTTTTAACTTAATTGGGCCGCATTTGCTGCATTATATGTGGGCCAGTTACGGTTTACACCCTGGTTAGCCAGTGCTGACTTTGCCATACATTTGCCAAATGTGGCCCAAATTTTGTATAATGTATCCAGGCCATATTTGCAAATTCCATGTGTGGCCCACTTTAGGTTCATATTCAGATTCGCCAGTGACTACTGTCCCTCACCTTTGCCAAAAATGGCCCAGATATGTTTTAACATAATTGGGCCTTATTTGCTGCACTATGTGTGGGCCAGTTTAGGCTCACACCCTGGTTAGCGAGTGCTGACTTTGCCATATATTTGCCAAATGTGGCCCAAATTTGATGTAAAGTATCCGGGCCTTATTTTCTTTGCCAAGTGTGGGCCACTTTAGGTTCACATTCAGATTTGCCAGTGATTACTGTCCCTCATATGTGCCAAAACTGGCCCAGATATGTTATAACATAACTGGGCCACATTTGCTGCAACATATGCGGGCCATATTTGGTTTACACCCAGATTAGTCATTGTCGGTTTTGCCAGATTTTTCCCATAGGAGGCCCACATTCGGTTTGTGATATTTGGGCCATATTCATTAATTATCATATGGGCCACTTTAGGCTCATATTCAGATTACACATTGCCATGAGTGCCGCATCTTTGCCTAAAAAGGCCCACATGTGATTTAAAATATTTGGGCCATATTTGCCATTTTACTTGTGGGCCACATCAGGCTCACATACATTTTATCCGGGCCATAAGAAGGCCTGCAGTGCCGCATCATTGCCTGAAGTGGCCCACATCCGCTTGCTCTCCTGCCTGACAGCTCTAACCTCAGCATCCTTTTACCGATATATTCACTCTCCCTCCTCTGAACATGTCCAAACCATCTCAACCTGGCCTCTCTAACTTTGTCTCCATCTCACATGTGCTGTCCCTCTGATGTACTCATTCCTGATCCTATCCATCCTCGTCACTCCCAAAGAGAACATCTCAACATCTTCAGCTCTTCTACCTCTAGCTCTTCCTACTGTCTGTTCCTCAGTGCAACTGTCTCCAAACCATACAGCATCGCTGGTCTCACTACTGTCCTGTACACCTTTCCTTTCATTCTTGCTGGTACACTTGTCACACAACAGACCTGACTTTACCTCTTCTTCCTGTAACCTCACTGTTCCACTTGGATCTCTCTCATTCACACACATGTATTCTGTCTTGCTGCGACTAACCTTCATTCCTTTTCTCTCCAAAGCAAAACATGTTGCCAGTCTTCAGGGTTCATGTAGCAACTAACCTTTGCTAATCTCCACCCCTTAAAAACGGTTTAAACAGTCACTGAAAAAAAAAAAAAAACAATTCTTAATTTGTCTTTTTCCAGTAAAAATATATGGTATTAAATATGACATATTAAATGGGATTAATAAAAATAAACAATTTAGTCATATATATCAGATCCATTTGAATAAGTCTTGCTTACAACATGATACAGACAATATATATATATATATATATATATATATATATATATATATATATATATATATATATATATATATATATATATATATATATATATATATATATATATATTTTTTTTTTTTTTTAGTTTTTGCTGCCATCTAGTTGAAACAGCCAAAACTGTCTGCAGGGTGCTAGAGCACACAGGGGCTGAGTTACACTCTTTCAAAGCGGAATTTATAACAGCTCAGACAGCATATACTTACATTTCTGTCATGTTAAGCAGTGTTTTATGTAACTTCAAAGGGTTTCCTGTAAAATGACACCAAAATTGTGTATTTATACCACTGTATGTGGGTATGGGAAGCCTTTCAATTTGGGTAGGCCAAATCCAGGCGGAAATCCACAAAAATGGCCCCAGACTAAGGTATGTAAACTTCAATGATTTCTTATGATTTCTGATTTCTTATGACTTTATAATTATTTATTAATTGTACAAACTGTAATATGTAGATGTCATATGTTATATGTTTTTATGTCTGAAACCTTGTTAAATGTGCTGCTGCCTCTCTTGGCCAGGACGCTCTTGGAAAAGAGATTTTTAATCTCAATGAGTCTTTTCTGGTTAAATAAAGGTATAATAATAATGAATGTAAAAAAATAACTAATTAAAATCAAGTTGAAAAAAAACATGCTAGACAAAATACACTTGTATTCATGATACCGTATAATCTATAAACAAGTGTTAACAATTGGTGCGCAAGTAAATTCATATTATTTTTTAATATGTTTGTAGTGAGGTTGGGGCATGGCAAAGAATAATTAAATTTTGTGTTGTATACCCCCAGTATTTTTCATTATACCCTTTCTATTTGCTATGCTACACTGTTAGCAATTGATGTAATTTTTACAGTAAATTTTACAACAACTTATTGTATTCATTTTTTTATTGTAAATGCAAATGCATGATGGGAAATTTATGGACAGTCTTGTAATTTTGTTGTAACTACACTGTAAAAGCATTATTTTACAGCCACCGCATAGCATTGTGGGATTCCTACTATTTGAATTTTGAAATTGCGCGGCACTGTGGCGGCCAATGCACCCGAATCAAACATTTTTGGAAGGAACACATCTCAGGTATGGAACGTTAACATGAAATCTATTTTTATAAGTCCATGGATATATTAATACTGGTGATATGAGTGAGTGGTGATTGTTTCGTTTGGTATTTTTCAGTGACATCTCAGTGACTTGACACTCCCGGTAAAAAACACCACGAACCGACTGCGGTGAAGCGGCGTCTTTACTCAAACCATCCGGGAAAAGTTACCACATCCAGGTACGAAATATTCACAATTTTTCGTTTGGTATATTTCAGTAACATTAGCTAGAGTAACGTCAGTTCTCTATAACGTTAGCTCAACTCTCATCATTAAACTCAAAATGATTAGTTTGTTCTTTTTTTTGCTGAAGGAGATTCAAAGACCCGATCTGTAAAATGATCCAAACTTTGGATCTACGGTGTTCTGTGGAAAGTTTTTTTTATGGCGCGCTTGACTTCTGAGAAGAACGTCACGTCTGCCTCCTGTCAGTGAGTTAGTTTATAAAGGTAACGTTAGCTTATGTTTGCTCTTTTCTTATTTTTCGTTTGGTATATTTCAGTAACATTAGCTATAGTAACGTTAGATCTCTATAACGTTAGCTCAACTCGCATGATTCAACTCAAAATGATTAGTTCGTTAATTTTGCTTAAGGAGATTCAAAGATCCGAGTCTGTAAAATGATCCAAACTTTGGATCTACGGTGGTCTGTGCTGTGGAAAGATTTTTATTACGCGCTTGACCTCTGAGAAGATTGTCACGTCTGCCTCCTGTCAGTGAGTTAGTTTAAAAAGGTAGCTGTTTGCTCTTTTCTTATAACTGTTAAAGCATATATCAAGAACAGATTTTATAACATTATTGTATATATATAATTATTAATTAATTATTATAATAAATATATATAATTATATATATATATATATATATATATATATATATATATATATATATATATATATATATATATTTTATTATTTTTTTTTTTTTTTTTTTTTTTTTTTTGTCCGTTTCGCTGTTTTGCCGAACATAGCTTGCTAGCTCCAGTCATTCTGTTTGTAATCTAGCTAACGATAAAGTCCCTTAAACTGAACTGCGCACGTTCATCTTAGAAAAATTATTTCTAAGTGTAGTAATCATAAAAGGTGTCTTTTTTTTTTTTTTTTGCACGTGCTGAAAGTCCGGTGGTCTGTGGAAAGTTTTTTTATAGCGGGCTTTGACTTTGAGAAGAACGTCTCGTCTGCCTCCTGTCAGTGAGTTAGTTTAAAAAGGTAGCTTATGTTTGCTCTTTTCTTATAACTGTTAAAGCATATATCAAGAACAGATTTTATAACATTATTGTATATATTTGTATAAATATATTTTTTGTCCGTTTTGCTGTTTTGCCGAACATAGCGGCTAGCTCCTGTCAGTTTGTAATACGATAAAGTGCCAAATCTTAAACTGAACTGTGCACGTTCATCTTAGAAAAAATATTTTCAAGTGTGTAGTTATCATTAGGTGTCTTCTCATTTTTTTTGCACTTGCTGAAAGTCCGGTGGTCTGTGGAAAGGTTTTTTTTTTTTATGGCGGGCTTTGACTTCTGAGAAGATCGTCTCGTCTGCCTCCTGTCAGTGAGTTAACGTTAACGTAGTTTATAAAGGTAGCTTATGTTTGCTCTTTTCTTATAACTGTTAAAACATTTATCAAGAACATTTTTTATAACATTATCGTATATATATATATAATATTTTTTCTTCCTTTTTTTTCGTATAATCTTCCCTAATTTTGTAGAAGTTAATTCTGTAATTTTTTTAAATGTCTTTGAGTTGTTGATGGAGGGTGCGGTGGTCAAAGGAGATAATGTTCAAGTGGATCTGTGTAAGTCTTTCTCCACTTGAACATGAATTCATGTTAGGTGGCAATAGTGTGTTGTGCAGCTTTTAGTTATATTGTTAATGGGTTTCAGGAGAGATACTGCGCGGCGCAGACACATGGATTATGTCCATGGAAGGAACATGTGTGATGGGGCCCCACAGCAACCTCCTGCATGGATTGGCAGCAGTCTTCGCTGCCTACTATGTCTTCAACTTGCAATATCCAGCAGAAGCCGCAAGCACACTTGAATTCATTCAGAGGTGTGTTTAAACATGGCACTGTCATGTTTAATTTTATAGGCATTGATTAGCTGTTTCAGGTGTGTTTGATTGGGATTGGATTTAAACTGTGCAGAACAGTGGCCCTCCAGGACCGAGATTGGGGACCCCTGCCTTAAAGGGTTAGTTCACCCAAATGAAAATTAGATGTTGATCTGCTTAGCCCAGTGCATCCAACATGTAGGTGTGTTTGTTTCTTCAGTAGAACACAAATGAAGATTTTTAACTCCAACCGTTGCTGCGCCAGTCATATAATGGGGTGAATAGGTAACAATTCTATGAGAGCAAAACAAACAAAAAAAACATGCTTAGACAATGTGCATAAAAAACCCTGCTGCTCCTGACGACACATTGATTTCTTAAGACACAAACCGATCGGTTTCTGTGAGAAACACAACACTATGTTATTTATTTGTTTTACCTCATATCCCAACGAGTCTCATCAAGTTTTCCCATAGGCTATTACTTCCGTCTGGTGAGGTCAAGCTGGTGTGATCATAGATATATATTATGTAGAATCCTCATTCGGCCGATCCGTGCCGGCACTAATGAGGCATATATATATATATATATATATATATATATATATATATATATATATATATATATATATATATATATATATATATATATATGATCGCACCATCTTGACCTTACCAGACGGAAGAAATAGCCTATGGGAAAACTTGATGAGACTCGTCGGGATATGAGGTAAAAAAAAATTACATAAATACTGTTGAGTTTCTCACAGAAACCGATCGGTTCGTGTCTTAACAAATCAATGTGTCGTCAGGAGCAGCAGGGTTTTTGTGCACGTTGCCTAAGCATTTTTGTTTGTGTGTTTTGCTCTCATAGAGCCTTATCCATTCACATGATTATTTGACTGGCACACAGCAACGGTTGGAGTTAAAAATCTTAATTTGTGTTCTACTGAAGAACCAAACACACCTACTGTGTTGGATGCACTAGGGGGTAAGCAGATAAACATCAATTTTTAATTTTTGGGTGAACTAACCCTTTAATGTCTCATGTCATTGTTATGACCATGTCATATCAGTCTTAAATGTTACCTGATAAGTTTGTTTTTTCCCCCACTGTTTTCAGAGCCTTTTGCGGCATAAATCCCCAGACGGGCAGCAAGACAGAGAAAAAACGAGGGCTGAACGCACCAGTTTGCACTCTTCTGAGAAAACTGCTGGATTTTAATTTGGTGGGTAAGGGACATTAGTGGCAAGGGGACACTACAGGACAATAGGAGACATGTCAATAAACTTAAAGGGTTAGTTCACCCAAAAATGAAAATGATTTCATTAATTACTCACCCTCATGTCGTTGCACACCTGTAACACCTTCGTTCATCTTCAGAACACAAATGAAGATATTTCTGTTGAAAGCTGATGGCTGAGAAAGGCTTCAGATAGGCCTCCATTGGCATTCAGTACATTCCCAACCACAAGACCAATAAAGGCACTAAAAACATCGATACAAAGTCCATCTCACTACAGTGGCTGTACAATAATTTTACAATGCAACGAAAATAGTTTTTGTGCACAAAAAAGAATCAAAATAATGACTTAATCTGCCAAGTTATTGTCTTCCGTGTAGGTCTCTGTGAGCTCAGGCCATAGCGGCATTCCTCCTCTTCTGGGTCATGAACGGTGGATCTGCGTCATATTCTCGCGCATGCGTCGAGTTCACGTCAATAACTTGGTGGATAAAGTCATTATTTAGATTTTTGTGCGCACAATAACTTGTAAAATTATTGTACCACGACTATAGTGAGATGGACTTTGTATCGATGTGTTTAGTGCCTTTATTGGTCTTGTGGTTGGGAATGTACTGAATGCCAATGGAGGCCTATCTGAAGCCTTTCTCAGCCATCAGCTTTCAACAAAAATATCTTCATTTGTGTTCTGAAGATAAACGAAGGTGTTACGGGTGTCCAACAACATGAGGGTGAGTAATTAATTAAATAATTTTCATTTTTGGGTGAACTAACACTTTAATCACAATATTGGTTTGATGTGTTTGAAATTGCTGATTTTTTTCTCTTTTGTTATATTACTCGTGCAAAGCAATAGCAGATGGAAAGCATCTCTTGTGTTGCAATGTACAGGGACAGTGATTTTAAATGTTAAAGATTGTTGTAAATGAGTGATTGTGCATTGTGCACTCTGTGTTCTCTTAAATTTTAAGAGAAAATAAAAAAAAATATAAAAAAATACTAAGTGTTTTGTTTTTCTTTGTAGAAGTTTGAAAGAGGACATTTATCCAAGTTACAACATTTAATTGTAATATTTACAATATTCTCTCCTGTGAAAATACAGGAAATCCCTAAAATTACAGGAAATTCCTGGCTACTGAGTTGCCGTAAATATAAAATTTTGCTGTAATATTTACAGTATTTTATCCTATGAAAATACAGGAAATTCCTGTAAAAGTACCAGTAAATTTACATGATTGTATTGTATTAAATACAGTACCTTGTTGTAGTCATTTTACAATAACAGTCCTGTAAACTGTTTACAGTAAATTTACGGCAACTATTAGCCAGGAATTTCCTGTAAAATTACAAGAAATTTCTAACAGTGTAGTCAAACATAAAGGAAGGTAGAACAGACTCAGCTAGATACAATGGCTAGGTGCCTGTTTGTCACAAACACACATTTGAGAGCAGATTTTGTGCTGTTAGCAAGACAGTTAACAGCAGCCAGTTACTGTGCAAAAAATATGCACCAATATATATATATATATATATATATATATATATATATATATATATATATATATATATATATATATATATATATATATATTCAAGATGCTTTAGATTACTGAGGTTAAAATGGATCAGTTCTGCCTTAAGACGAAGCATCGAGCTCTAACCATTTCATATACAACCTGTGTCCTTTAGCTGTTTACTATAGTGACTTTGCTTTGAATAATTAATGAGGAGCTGAAATGAACCAACTTCCTCTTTCTTCCTCCTTTCCTCTTTATTTTCTCTCCCTCTCTCTATCTCCTCGTCCCTTGTGCTGCTAGAAGTTGCCGTGTTGGCAAGCAGTGCCGAGTGAGGAAAGTCTGCTTATACTGATGCTCTGATATCTCCATTACTGAGACAGTGATGACTTAGAGATATGTGATGTAAACAGAGCCGGTGAAGGAGCAAACGCACACATTTTTCCGCAGCCATTTATAATGTGGAGGCCGGGAATAGCCGAAGGCATTATAACAGTGCCTGTCATTCCCGCTCCATCCCGGAGTTTTGCTTTATGATTAAGATGCAATCACGGCTCTTTTGGCAGACTGTGAAAGTGAAGTAAGCAGACTGAAATGGATGGGGAGATAAGCAGTGTTCAGTGCCCGGAGTCAGCGGGGTGCACCATGCACCTAATAGCCCCCTCTTACAGACACAGATCATATCACGAGCGTATGCTCGGGCCAATAAGGCATGGCCAATTTGCAAGGTTTTCTGAAAATGTATCCAAGCTGCAGTTTTTGTAGACTAAATTTTTGATCTGAATCAGCACAGGTCAGGCGTGGCCATCACGGTCAGATGTTGGGGCAACCTGGCAACAAGCAACAAAAAAAAAAAAAAGGTTTTATATCAAGGCAAACTATTTTATCAATAATGTTAAAGAGTATGTAAAAATGTATATATTGTTCTGAACCCATATGACTATACAAACCCATGATGCCATATTCCAGGTGTTTTGATATGTGACTATAGGCAAATTTAAATGGAATTTGAGAGCTACGGTGAAGAGAAGGATTTTAAGCCCAATAACGTTTCTCAAACAATCATACGGCTTCAGAAGACTATTATGGACAAATCATTTTTTTGGTAGGAATTTTGTTAATCATACAGGTTTGGAACAATATGAAGGTGATTTAACAATGACAGAATATAGTTCATACCTGTCAAGTATCCCGTTTTGGCCGCCGTCCTCCTGTATTTGTATTTTCTTGTATATATCCCGTATTTTAACGTGCGCTATTAAAAAATTATAATACCGGAGGAAAAAAACTAAAGCATTTCCAATCTGAGCTCTGTATCTAGCCTCGCGATAACTGCCATCTGCAGTAGCCTAGTACTATAGGTGGCCGTTGTCGTGAGGTTAGTGTGTGAGGTCAGATGACGAGTGAAAAAAAACAAAAAAAACAAACAGAGATGGATGATGGACGTAACGTGCCAAAAAACAGCACAGGTACAAATTAAAAGTATTATTATTATGGGTCTATGTGAGGATTTATGCCACCCCCGACCTAACTAACTAACTAACTAACTAACTAAACAGTAAAAAAAATCACTATTGTAATAATATAAATATCATATAATTAAAAAACAAAAAACAATAGGCCTTAAAAACAATAGGCCTAAATAAATAAATATATAAATCATCAATTAAATAAATAATATGCAGTAATGAATGTTATAATTTTATAAATATAATTGACTAATCACAAAATACTTTTTTTTTAATCACTCAAACTGTTGTCACTGTAAACCCTAATGCTCAAAATAATTATTTGGTTTAAGTAGGATAAACTTAAACAAATTAGTTCAATCAAATTAACTTATATTAGTATTTAGAACTTTATTTTTCTTTTAAGTTCACAAAACTGACACATTTTAGGTAATCTGAATTGTTTCATTGTATGGAGTTTTATTAACTTTTTTAGTTTTTATTTAGACAAACTTAAATTTAACTGAATCTGGGCTGGGATTTCTATTTCCCAGCATGCGTTTTACCATGGCTCTCGAAAGTCAGAGTAATGCTAAAATTAAGTGGTAAATAATGTTCCCTTTCGGGGAACTCGAGCTGCGTCGAAACGCTGTGAGAACGCCTCTGCGTTAATGCGTCGTGAAGCGCCTGTAGAACCATTCCATCGGAAAAAAGATCGATCGTCGGCGTGATGACGTCATCGACCGGAAGCTATAAAACGTCCGTGAAAACAAACAGGAACTAGCTTCTGTGCCTTCAGTAAGCGATCTGTGTGAACCTGTCTGTCTATTTGGTGTTTTTGTCTGTCTATTGAAAGAGTTTTTCCACCCTTTGTTAAATATTCCATATATTTTACAAAAAAGAGAAAATAAAATAGATAGAGAAATGGCGAGCGAAAGCAGTAACTTTAAGAGGTGTGTTCATCCCTGCCCACGCTACATCACGAGTGGGGATACACACTCTCTTTGTGTTGCCTGCTTGGGAGCGCAGCATGCCCAGGCAGCCCTCGAGGGGGCTGCTTGCGAGCACTGTGAGCGTATGCCACTGAGAACGCTGCGCTCCCGCCGGGCACTCTTCGAGGAGGGTGCCTCGGCTCGTGTTCCCCGCGGCTCTGGTCCCGCTGCTGCCGAGGCAGAGCGGAGGCTGCAGTCGTGGGGTTCACAATTGGATGTTGCGGAGGGGTTTGAGACGGGCGCTGCCTTATCTCTGCCCTCACCCGCTCCATCCAGCGGTTCTTCTCGGGGCTTGGAAGCACGCATTGCGGTTTCTTCCCCCCCGAGAGAGCCGCCGGTGCTCCAACTATCCAGCTCCGAGGAGGTGGACGTTGAGAGCATCGCGACTGAAGATTCGCCACTTCAGTCTCCTGCGAGTGATGAGCTCGTTGAGGTTCTAACGCGAGCCGTGGCCAGATTAAATATTGACTGGCCCGTAGAAAGATCTGAGGCAGGAAAGAGACGTTCTAGTAAATTAGACGAAAGATTCCTGCCCGCTCGCGCTTCAGAACCTCAGCGGCGGGGCCTGCCATTCTTCCATGATTTGCACACCGAGGTGGCAACATCATGGAGGAGACCGGCATCATACCGTGTGTTCAGCCCTCAGACTACGGTCTATAGCAACATCATGGGGCTGAAGCACTACGGTTATGGGGCGATGCCAAAGGTAGAAGAGACGCTTGCGAGCCATCTCTCGCCTTCCTCGGCATCGTCCCTAAAGGCCCCGACTTTGCCCACCAGACCATTGAAAACAACGTCGGCACTGGTGGGCAAAGCGTACTCGGCGGCAGGTCAGGCTGCTGCATGCCTTCACACCATGGCAATTATGCAGGCTTATCAGGCTGACCTGCTCAGGGATCTAGATGGACGCGATGAAGTGGGGGGTGACGTCATAAATGAGCTGAGAACAGCAGCCGATCTAACTCTCCGGGCCACCAAAGAGACGGCCAGATGTGTTGGCCGCTCGATGGCAGCATTGGTGGCTACGGAGAGACATTTATGGCTCAACCCCACCGAAATCAAAGAGAGGGAGAAGAGCTTTCTGCTCGACGCGCCGCTGTCTCCTGGTGGCCTCTTCGGTGACGCAGTACATACTGTCACCGAGAGGTTCCAGGAGTCAAAGAAACAAGCTGCGGCGCTGAAGCAGTTTCTCCCTCTCCGAGTCCAGGTCCCTGGGGCTGCCGCTGACATCAGGCAGCCCAAGCCGAGTACGAGCTCAGCTCACAGGGCACAACAAAAGCAGAGCGTCGCCGCTCGGGCTCCCCCTCAGCGCGGGGACGAGGGGCGGCGCTCTCAGACGAGGCCTTCGAGGGGCAGGGCTGATCTGCGGACAGTCCTGATCGCCAAGAAGGCCTCGTCGAAGCGTTCCTGACGCCAGAAGCGTCAGGACGCTGAGGGTGGTTCCCCCCGTAGGGAAACGGTGTCTACCCCTGCCTACGGTACCCGTTTCCCTGCGGCACCCTCGGGGGGCCGTGCTGCCAACCCCGCCGCAATGCCGGGGCGCAGTCGGTCTCCGCGGGCCACCCGAGGGTGGTCCGCACCCCCTTCGGGGGGTCCCCGAGCAGTCAAGTCAGTCGTTCCCTGCCGGTCCGCCGCTTCAGGGCACTGCATTTGTTGCTCGAAGAACACCAGAGGCCAGCCTCGAGAGGCTGGTTCCCTTAGTAGATTTTCTAGACGAATGGAAACGTCTATCAAATATATCTCATTGGGTCCTGCAGATAGTAGAAAAGGGGTATGCCATTCAATTCAGAAGTCGGCCACCTCCTTTCTGCGGTGTCCTACCTACAGTGGTGGGCCCGGAGCAGGCTCTGGTAATGGCACAGGAAGTAGAGACACTCCTGCAAAAAGGGGCTATAGAGAGGGTTTCCCCTCCCAGCAGGGAGTCTGGCTTTTACAGCCGTTACTTCATCGTGCCGAAGAAGGATGGGGGCTTACGCCCGATATTAGATCTGCGGCTATTGAATCGCTCGGTGGCCAAGCTCAAATTCAAGATGCTTACACTCAGACAGATTGTAGCGCAGGTCAGATCGGAGGATTGGTTTGTCACCATAGACCTCAAAGATGCGTATTTTCATGTCTCCATCCTTCCACATCACAGGAAGTTCCTGAGGTTTGCCTTCGGGGGAGAGGCATACCAATATCGTGTACTTCCCTTCGGTCTAGCACTGTCACCCCGCACGTTCACCAAGTGTGTGGATGCAGCTCTGGCGCCGCTGCGTCTTCAGGGCATCCGCATACTGAACTACATCGACGACTGGCTGATTCTAGCGAATACAGAGCAGATGGCGGTTCAGCATCGAGATGCTGTTCTCGCCCATATGTCGAAGCTGGGGTTGAGGCTGAACGCCAAGAAGAGTGTGCTTTCTCCGGCTCAGAGAACCACTTTTCTAGGTGTGAACTGGGACTCGATAATTATGCGGGCGCAATTATCGCCAACACGCATAGCGTCGATCCTGGCAGCCGCCAAAGAACAGAAGCTAGGCCGAGCCGTCACTGTGAAACAGTTCCAGAAACTGTTAGGTCTCATGGCAGCAGCGTCCAACGTGATACCTCTTGGCCTACTGTACATGAGGCCACTGCAGTGGTGGCTCAAAACAAAAGGGTTCTCCCCGAGGGGAAATCCGCTCCGCACGATCAAAGTCACGCGGCGATGCCTACGTGCTCTGGTCATGTGGAAAAACCCGGGGTTTTTATCTCAGGGTCCCGTGTTGGGGGCTCATGTTCGTCGCGTAACGCTAACGACAGACGCCTCCCTCACGGGCTGGGGGGCGACCATGAGTGGTCGCTCATCCCAGGGTCTATGGCAGGAACATCAGCGGCACTGGCACATAAATCGGCTAGAGATGCTCGCAGTGTTTCTTGCATTGAAACAGTTCCTGCCCGACCTCAGGGGCCACCACGTACTAGTCAGAACAGACAACACGTCCGTGGTGGCCTATATAAATCACCAGGGGGGTCTGAGGTCTCGTCCGTTGGACAAATTGGCACATCGGATCCTCCTGTGGGCCCAAGGGAAATTGCTGTCAATCAAGGCAGTATATATCCCGGGGGCCCTAAACCAGGAAGCAGACAACCTGTCGAGACAGGGGCCGAGGCCCGGGGAGTGGAGACTCCACCCAGAGGTGGTGGAGCTCCTATGGAAGGTTTATGGGAAAGCAGAGATAGACCTGTTCGCTTCGGCGGAGAACTCTCATTGCCCGCGGTGGTTTTCTCTGACCCATCCGGCTCCGCTGGGGCTGGATGCCATGGTACAGGAGTGGCCGAGGCTGCCTCTGTACGCCTTCCCCCCGATTGTTCTGCTTCCAGGAGTTCTGGAGAGGGTACGCCGGGACGGGGCCCAGGTACTCCTAGTGGCCCCGAACTGGCCGACCCGAGTATGGTTTTCGGACCTGATATCTCTCCTGGAAGGCTCTCCGATGGAGATTCCGACCAGGAGGGATCTACTCTCTCAGGCGGGCGGGAGATTCCTGCACCCACGCCCGGAGATGTGGAAACTGTGGGCCTGGCCTCTGAGGGGGCTAGGCTCATAGAGGAGGGTCTCTCGGCCGAGGTCGTAGAGACCATCCTTCACTCCAGAGCTCCGTCCACGAGGAAGCTGTACGCTTTGAAATGGAGACTTTTCTCAGCTTGGTGCAGAGAACGCCAGTGGGATCCAGTTAACTGCCCGGTTGGTACAGTGCTGGAGTTCCTGCAGGAAAGGTTCTCTGCAGGGTTGACCCCCTCCACACTTAAGGTGTACGTGGCGGCCTTGGGCGCTGTCCACGTCCCTTGCAGTGGAGTGTCTTTGGGAAGACACCCTCTAATTACACGCTTCCTTCGTGGCACATTAAGGTTGAGGCCAGTTATGCACTCGAGGGTCCCGGCATGGGACTTGGCCATTGTTTTGAGGGGCTTGTCCGGACCTCCGTTCGAACCTCTGGAGGAGGTTTCGGATAAGTTCCTCACCCTGAAAACTATCTTCCTTTTGGCCATTTCATCTCTTAAAAGGATAGGAGATATTCAGTCCCTGTCAGTAGGGCCCTCATGTCTAGAGTTCGCGCCTGGGATGGTGAAAGCATTTCTGCATCCCAGGCCGGGTTATGTCCCCAAGGTTCCTACGAGCCCACGGGGCCCCATCACTCTACAAGCCTTCTGTCCTCCTCCATTCTTGACGTCAGACCAGGAAAGATTAAATCTGCTGTGTCCGGTGAGGGCACTGGATACTTATGTCCACAGAGCTGCCCTGTGGAGAAAAACTGAACAATTGTTTGTTTGCTTCGGACCCCCTAAGAAGGGGGCTCCTGTATCCAAGCAGAGGATGAGCAAGTGGGTGGCCGAGGCCATTTCACTTGCTTATGAAGCTACCGGGCAGCCATCTCCTTTGGCTGTCCGGGCACATTCTACCAGGGGTATGGCTGCTTCTAAAGCACTTTTGTCGGGGGCTTCCCTCCATGATATATGTAACGCGGCCGGATGGTCGTCTCCTTCTACCTTCGTCAGGTTCTACGAGCTAGACCTGGCATCTACAGTAGGGGCACAGGTTCTCTCGTAACCGTGTGCGCTTCGGTTTCACACATACGAGACACTTGGTCCTATGGCGATGTGGGTATAAGCGTTCTCACAGCGTTTCGACGCAGCTCGAGTTCCCCGAAAGGGAACGTCTCAGGTTACGTATGTAACCCTAGTTCCCTGAGGGAACGAGACGCTGCGTCGCCCTGCCATACTCCCGGCGTGTCCGTGATCACTTACTTCAGGCTTTATCAGAAGTTAGTTCCTGTTTGTTTTCACGGACGTTTTATAGCTTCCGGTCGATGACGTCATCACGCCGACGATCGATCTTTTTTCCGATGGAATGGTTCTACAGGCGCTTCACGACGCATTAACGCAGAGGCGTTCTCACAGCGTTTCGACGCAGCGTCTCGTTCCCTCAGGGAACTAGGGTTACATACGTAACCTGAGACGTTTTTTTTTTTTTTTTTGTTTTTTTTTTTAATGCAAAATTAATGTTAAGTGAGGATTATTAATGTTTATTAATATTTAGCTATGCTAATTTTAAAAAAAAGTATCAGCCCCACTTTATATTAGGTGACCTCAAGTACTATATACTTACATAAAAAAAACGAATACAATGTATTTATTGTTTAAAAATTGTATTGCAAAACACCTTTGCTGATATTGAGGTGAGTTCTATCATGGTGGAGCATTAGCATAGTTTGAGCACACACTGTTAAAAAAAAAAAAAAAAAAAAAAAAAAAATACATCAAGAACATTGATTTTAATTGAATTTGGTCTCCAGTTGAACATTTTCTGGTGACTGGTCACATCTAAAAAAAAAATTGTTGGCTAATTTGAATTTCTGTGAATTGATGCAATTTAATTCAAAGATATTAAATTTGGCCAACTGAAAAAAATTAGATGTGATTTTTTTTTTTTTTTTTTTTTTTTACAGTGGAATATTCTATAGTGGAGTACTCATTAAGCAATTGCTGGGCTTTATGCTGTCAAAGCATTGTGTTACCAATTAGTAATTTAGTATTTACTTAATTTTTACTTAATTTTTACTTAATTTAAATTTTTCAGTAAAAATATTTAAGTTGAGATTGCATGGAGCAATTAAATAAATGTAAAAATAAAAATAAAAAATAAAAATCTGCCAGTTCTGCTTACTTAAATGTTAAATTTCTTAACTTAAAAATGTTTATGTATCTGATTGCCTCCAATATTTTGAGTTTTGCCAACTTATTCTTAATAAAAATATAATTTCCTAATTATTTATAAATAAATAAAAATGCAAAAATCATACCATACAAATATCATAATATAGTTTAATAAATACACCCTTTCACAATCTAATGAGATCCTAATGGATATTTCAGTTCCTTTGAAAATATTCTGTTACTGAAAGTAAGCATTGAAGAAAACCTAACAAAACACTGTCGACATATTAAATCAATCCCTCTTGAGGTTAGATGGCATGCTCTCTAAGTATCTTTACTTCTACTTTAGGGAACAATATGCAGGCTATTTAGCAATGTACACTGTGCGTATAAACTGGAGATCTCACATCAACACCAAACATAACACTGTTGACTAATCCTGCTGCCAACACAAACCAAAGACACCAGAGAAGATTACAGGTGACATTCCAGTATGTGTCCTTTCCGGCTCACTTCCCGCGCTTGTAATCCAGGGAACAACAAAGGAAATCTTTGATGTTTCATTTGACTCAAACTCTTTTGATCAGCACTCACTTGTAAGAGACAGAGCCAAAGGACACAAATTAAGCAGCAAGAAAATTAGCAATGGGTATTATATGCACGCGTTTTATATCCGCTCTATCACTATATTTTATGAAAAATTCACACGTCAGTGCATGAAAAATCCGTCAATTTTGCTCTGAAAGCTTTCATGATAGCCATTTTAGCGAAATTCCTTTATGAACGCATAGCGCGGAATATCCACAAAAGGAGCAGACCTATAATCCTCCATTTACTGCATTAGCTACACATAATAAGAATAATAGATGATAGCAATTAGACTATAATCATCTCATTCTAGGCACTACCTTGGTATTTAGTTCAACCTCCATCTTAATTGCTCTTAACTGTTGATGTTTAATGGGAGTAAAGTAACTGAGGCAGCACTGTTTCATCTCTGGAAGGTGTTGTATCCTCAACATCTGTTCTCCTCTCTTCACTGTGCGACAGCCCGTGCTAAACACTGTGTCAGAATGAACTACATGGTTACCCACGTCACATTTGTCGGCGGCACAGTACATTTCTGCATGAAACACCTCCCCACTTATTTAGTGGACCATATGCTGCTCTGGCTCACGTTTCTTTGCGGTCCCAGTGGAGACGCAATGCAAGGAATACCAAATCAAGCTTCAGAAGATTGACAGCGGAGCAAAAATGAAGCCTTCCGGGCTGAGAAAACGAAACCTTGGCTAGACTCTTTTCCCAGAGGTCTAAGAAGACGTGATCAAACCAGAAAAACACTCTGACATATTACTTCTCGTGCACACGAGCATCAAACAAGTCACTCTTTCTGGCCAATTTCAGCATGCATTAGAGCTAGAATTATAGCATGCTGGGTTTTTTTCCCCTCATGCAAGGCATCCAGCCAACAAAACAAGCAAAAAGTGTCTTGCAAATCTAATAGTTCAACTAATAGTCACATTTAAGTCTTGCCAAACACAAGCAATATGCAAAATCCAAAAGGTTTTTGGCTGGATTTATTTTTGGACTCACAAAACAAATCGATATTTAATACAGCGCATTTTCTTCCAAGGGATCTTTGCCAGGTTTATTGTGGCAATAGGTCAAAAGCTGCAATTGCGAATCAGCAAATTCAGTGGGGAAAAATGCAGCATACAAAGAAAAGCACACAAGTAAGAAGTCCAATTGGCTTAAAGAACATGACAAAACCCTGGTTTCACAAACGAAGCTTAAAAGTCTAGTCCCAGACTAAAATGTTTGAGCCGTTTCCCCTAGAGTAGACCAATTGGATCTGTAACAGAAATTGGGAATTCCCACCTGTTACGTCCAGCGCCGTAAGGTTCTGTTGCTGGGCCAAGCTATGCTTTGTTTGTTTCTCTCCCTGAAGAAAGTAATGTGCACTGACAACTGAAAATATGCCAGTCCCATTGTTTTGTCTCAACAGCTATTTAATTGTCCTAATAAACCAAGGCATAATCCTGGCTTAATATAAGCCCTGTCTGTGAAACCAGGCTTACATGTTTTTAATTATTCTTCAGATGTTAAAAAGTTCTTTTAAACTGGATTTCAGTGGCCCATAAGAGCTGAAAGGTTCACATCATGCTCTCAAATCTGGGGCCTGTACCAATATCTGAACTAACTCGGGGTTACAGGATTCGTTGACAAAACCAAACCAATCCAATCAGGCTTTGCATATCTTCACTTCTCGCGATGTTAGAGACTCGAAGGTCACATTTTTTAAGCTTTATCTGTTTATTCTACAGCTTATTACATAGTATCTGTATTCATTTAAACTAAATGCTTAATAACTTAGAAACCAAAATTGCACCTGATGGAATTTTGGTTCCTTGCCACTGTCACCTTTGACTTGGCTTGCTCAGTTGGGGACACTAAAATTTAAACTAAGTATCCAAATAAATGTAATTACTAAACTAAATTACTGATCTGCACACATTGTCACTATATTGTAATTGAAATGAGATAGATCACCATTATCTCCAGAGCGGTAAAGCCGAATGATATTCCATTACATTATTTTTCTGTTAACACTGTGAAGCTGCTTTGAAACAGTCGGCATTGTAAAAAGTGCTATATAAATAAAGTTGACTTGATTCATGTATTATCGATTAAAGGGATAGTTCACCCAAAATTAAAATTTGATGTTTATCTGTTTACCCCCAGGGCATCCAAGATGTAGGTGTGTTAGTTTCTTTAGTAGAACACAAATTAAGATTTATTAAGATTTAACTCCAACCGTTGCTTGTATAATGCATGTCAATGGGGTGTTTTACTATGAGAGCCACTATGAGAGTAAAAAGCACACAGATATACAAATCCATATTAAACCCTGTGGCTCATGGCGACACATTGATGTCTAAAGACATGAAACGATTGGTTTCTGTGAGAAACCCAACAGCATTTATTTTATTTTTTGACCTCATATCAGACGAATCTCATGTAATATTCCCAATGCCATTACTTCATTTGAAGAAGGTCATAAATATCATTATATAAATCAGTTATAAATTATATAAAACTATTAAAGCCAGACAAAATATTTTTTTATCATATAGTGACCTTTAATTTGAAGCAAGAGAAACTGGGGGGGTGACTTTATTGCATCAGACATGTCACTTTGCTCACAGCTGATCGGTCCAATTTTAGTTTGAGATCTCTTATGCAGAACATAACCGGAGCAGATTTGCTGTGGAGCTTAAAGGGTCACGTCAGCGATTAGCATATGGCTTTGTATCAGTAGAAACCCTGGAGTATATTCGAATGATCGTGCAGCGTTAGTGCTGTGAGACTCACGCGGCTCTTCTATCATTATGTTGAACAGACACGTTCAGTATTTAATTGTAGTGTCTGTTCTCTAACTCAGTCACTGTAATCCAGTAGTGTTGGCTTTGGGAATGGCCTCACAGGGCAGGATTAAAATTCTGGAAATTTTAGTCTTTCATCCCCATGAGACAAAAATAAATTTTCCGTTTTTTCTCAGACTAGAAGGCACCAAATTCAAAAATAATTTCACATTTCTACTACATTAATGACCCAGTTTAATCTTTCCAGCGCTGAAGTACCCCTTTAAGTTACTATGATGATGAACACAGTTAAAACCAAAGCCACTTTCATGGTACCTAAAACATAGGATTGGCACAATCTAAACGGAACTAGAACACAACTTAGTGAATCTTTTAAACTGTGTACAAATGAGAATATGACTATATTACTATGTAGTGCTGGGATATTTCTCAGCAGTGTATTTTTGTAAGCTGGCAGTTTGTTTCCAGAAACCATTACACAACTTGCTCATATTGCACATGTCAAAGCTGCAGCTAATGTACAGGAAATAGATATAGAGAAGAAAGTGGAAGGAAATGGAAGGAGGTTGGATTCAGGATTTAAACTAGATCCATGTGACCACAAAATCCAGCACACTCTCTGAATAGCCTGCTTCTATTGTTACTCTATGCGACGCACTATTGCAAACCATGAGAACTGCCATTATGTCCTGTAGGCAAAGCGCCAGGTGAAAATGTCACAGTCAATGGAATATAAATTAGCGTTTTGACAGCAAATGTTGCGCGTTCATATGCTTGTATACTTCACTGTCACTGCACAAAACAGCCTTGAATCTATTTCCACCCATAAAATCAAAGGACTGTTTCAATGAAGCAATCAGTGGCTTTTATACAAACACGTCAAGGCTAAACAAACCCTATCTTCTCTTCTGACAGGGAAACAAATGCACTCTCCATATTCCATCCTCATGATGGATGTGCAGAAAAGAAGGGGACAGACGGATTTTCCGCTAACAGGAAGAAGATAACCAAAATGATTTAGAAGTGTCTATATAGTCTTGTTTTTGGGCAGGTTTTGCGAAGCGATTAACAAATCACTGACTGATAGTCACTGAGAGAGAGAGAGAGAGAGAGAGAGAGAGAGAGAGAGAGAGAGAGAGAGAGAGAGAGAGAGAGAGAGAGAGAGAGAGAGAGAGAGAGAGAGAGAGCATGTCATTATCATAATATGTCACAGGGTTGCATCATTTTGTTGTATATTGCTAAGCTCTGAGATGTGCTAACAGGGTTGTCTGCTAGCCTGTAAATTTAGATTAGTGAGCTATTAGCCTGCTTTAAATTCTTTCTGTTCTGCATTCTTAATTTTTAATAGCTGTCTCTTTACATGTCCTTCTCCTTGTCTTTCTCATTGACCTACCTTTAATGACAATAACGACATTGAACCTGAAGATAACTATTTAGCATAAATGACTTGACTACCTGAAATGATACTGCATCATGCAATCTTCCCATACTTCCTTCTAAGTTTGGTTGATGAACAACATTTGCTGCTTGGTTTCTGCACTACATTTTATAATAACATTCTGTCTGGCTGTATTTGATCAATAGAGTCAAAAATACGGGTCCACAGCTGCAGTCCCTACAAGGGCTTTTGGCAGAGACATCTCATCGTTAATAACAATCTAATGAAGATGTCACAGCACACTCAGTGCTGCTGGGAAAGCTTGTCATTGTGACTGCTTTCCGTAGTGGGCATTTTCCCCATCAGCCCACATACATTTTTATCAGCACTCTATGTATTCTATACTTGTGTCAAATGGTAACACTGTTGGGGTAAGATTGTGGGCAGCTCACAGGAACCATCAAGTTATTATCGTAGACTTCATTCTAAAGGAACTCAAAGTTCACCCTTCCTGAATACTAAACTGTGCCAGGGGTTGTTCACAAAGAACACGTTTTCCCATTCCATTGCGCTGTTTTTCCATTGTTTTTCAATGTGAACAAACACTAGACAGACACTTTAACCACTGCATTCACGTCTTACGTCTTATGCAGAATACTGTGTGTGAAATGGCATTCTAAAAACGTGGCACTCAAGGTAAAAGAACTTCAACTTTTGAAAAATGCATCTCTAGACTTTGCGCTTGACAGCAAAAATAGGCATTTAAAAGAAGTTTTGTGCCTCTAACAAGTGCTTTCGGCCTTCTTTTTGATATGAATGAAATCACTTGAGGTTTGCTAAAGACTTGTCTCACCGCCTAGAAAACAACTGAATGATTCTTCAAGGGCCTCCATTCTTGAAAATCCACGGTAAACTACTTTTAAACAAGAAACGGCGGAATATTTTCATACATATTTAAAGCTTGTCTATTCGCACAGGATTCGGATGACTTTTTACTTTTTACAGAAGGTAAAAGTTGCCATAATATTTACTGACACTGGGCCCTATCATACAGGGCATAACGCAACATCAGGTGTGACGCAAGTGTTTTTTGCAAGTTTATATGTAATATGTGACAGCATACCCAGAAGTATAAAGTGACGCCGTTTCACAACTGCGCTAGCTTTTTTGCGATGAAGCAAAGTCGCTCCAAGACATGGAGATGTGTGGCAAGACGACGCAGTGTCTCGTTCCCTCCTCACAATAGCAAGGGTTATAGTCATAACCCGAGACGTTCCCTTTCCGAGGGAACTCCCACTGCGCCGTAAAAATGACACTTATGGGGAATGAGTACCCACTATGCCATCACGAACCATGTCTACCCTATTGTGAAGCTGGAACCCAGGCACATGGCGACCCATTCAACAGGGCGTTGCCACACCCGGAAAAAATCTACCAAGGGAATCAGCCTCTCAAGGCTGACCTCAAGTGTTTTTTGAATACCGTTCTCGACTCCCTGAAGCGGCTGCCCGGCAGGGAGAGGTTGTGGACAATTTTCGGTGTGCGAACGGCATCGCTGCCTGCCCGAAACCCCTCGGGGTGGACGAGGTAGTGCGTACGCTGGAAACCTATGTGGCCCCAAGCGTCATTGACGGCAGGATTACCACATCGATTTAGTAACCAAAACGGCCTCAGCCGCTTCTCCCAGGAGGGGACAGCCCTCAGAGGTCCTACCACAGCTAGGACCTCTTTCCCAAAGCCTTCTTAGCCTGAAGGATGGTCTTCAGGTCCCCTTCTGCTGAGCCGGCTGTGGGTGAGAACACTGCCTCTGTTGCCAAGCTCCCCTGGGGAGGGGCTCTAGAGGCGACGCTCTCCTTTTGTACCTGCCGGTACGAGGAGCACGATGACGGCTGGGGCTGGTCGGTCTTAGTACCAGGCCCTTTAGACTTGGAACGGCGAGGGATGAACTGCTGGAATGCCGCAGATTGCCTCTTCACCTCCTAAAACCTATTGACAACCGTATTAACAGCGATGCCGAACAGGCCAGAAGGCGAAAGAGGAGCATCAAGGAGGAAAGATTTATCCTTCTCCCTGATGCTCGAGCGCGGGCCGTCTCCCTGGTGACACGGAGAGACAAATCTGTCACTCTGCGGAGCTCAGCCACATCCTCAGGTGTGGGTCCCTTGCCTTCATCCAAGTCTTTTAACAGGTCGGCCTGGTATGCCTGTAATAGAGCCATGGTATGCAGACATGCACCAGCCCGACTTGCCACCATATATGCCCTGCCCACCATCGCCGATGTATCTCTGCATGGTTTGGTGGGCAGCACTGGGGTTTTCAGGGAGGACGCCACATCGGGAGAAAGATAACTGGCTAAAGCTCTCCCGCCCCCAAGATATTGCTGTAATCCAACACTGTTGGATTAGAGAGACGGGAGGAGTGTGGTTTGTTCCAGGACTTACATAACTCGTTATGAAAGTCCGGAAAAAAAGGCAAACCTCGTTGAGGTTGTGATCTGTAATGGAGGAAGCACTCATCAAGCGGACTTCTTCGCTTCCTGCAGTTCTGATGGCCAACTGATGTTTAGTCTGGCCACCGCACAAGCCTCAACGTCACCCACCTCGATGCAGAGCCATTCACATGGTCAGGCGGGAGCCCAGACAGTTTACACACATAGAGTGCATGTCCCCACCCGTGATGTAACGAGGGCAGGGGTGCACACACTTCTTAAACTGTTCACTCGTCATCTTTCACTCTTATTATACTGAACTAGAAATACTCTCATTCTCAGATTCACACACACACAACACAGCACTGCTGAAGAGCGAAAAAGCTAGCGTGGTTGTGAAACGGCATCCCTTTATACTTCCAGGTATGCCTTCAAATACTACTATCATGATGTAGCACCAATCTGGATTGGTCTTAGTCTCATTCATGCTTCAGATGCGTAACGCTGGGGGCATTCCCCATAAGTGTTGTTCTTACGACGCAGTGGGAGTTCCCTCGGAAAGGGAACAATGGC